>NC_133618.1:625840968-626108468 GCF_048593235.1 Sminthopsis crassicaudata
TCAGAGTTACTTCTAACTGACCAGAAGGGTTTTAAAATGGGAATGGAGAATGAGGGTGAAAACTGATTAGATTAAACTATCAAGCTAGAAATGATAAGGTGAGAGTCAAGACAAAGAAGGGCCATGCTGGAACCTCTAGGAAGCCTTGAGACCCAAAGGGCCAAGGACAGCGACATTTTCAGATCTACAGTCAGTTAAAAGCTAACTAAACTAGAGCTCCCCACACAAGAAGATAAAAGAGAAACCTCAGTACCAGTCTCTGAGACACGACTGACCCAGCTACAACGTCACAATGAAAACCTCACTCTAAAGGAACAGAAGGCCCAGCAGTGTCAGGAAGACACATTCTCATGCAGAAGTGATGGAACAGATGGGGGAAGCATGACCTCTTCAGAGAGGACTGATGGAAGGAAGGAGAGGTCAGATTGCAGGGAGACTGTAGCCAACAGGAGAAGCAACTGCACGCCTGGCCTGCAAGTTGGCCCCAGGCCTGCCAAAGGCATGAGAGCAAGTGAGAATGGGGAAACTGAAAGATCAGGGAAGGGCTTGCTCTGCTCAGAGTGCGGAAGCTGAGAAAATCTGAAAGATTATTTGTGATACACGATCTTGTAAGAACTCCCAAGAGTTTGTACTCTCTGTCCCTGAATGGAAAACAAGCACTTTTAAAAGGCAATGACCCAATAGGGATTTAGAAGAGCTTGGTTCCCTAAGAGTACATGCTCTGAGCTGAATGTGTGGAAACAAGGGAAAGATTCCTTAAATCTCTTGTGAAGACTATTTTTCTCTTCATAAATACATCTTCTTGAATCTTTCCTTTATTATCTCCTTGTTACTTTTTAGTAAAAAGCAAACCAAACATTCCCCTCCCTGAGGTTACCATCCTGCCCCCAGACAACCTCCATGGACGAAGGTCAATTGTGGTGGCTGGTCAATGCCCCAGGTCAGAGCAGCAGACACTGCAATTGAGGTGCTGATAACCAGGAGGATCAAAATCTCACAGTCATAAATTCCAGGTCACTCCAAAACCAAATAACATCAGTTTATGATAAAAGGAAAGGAGCAGGAGGCCCCTCTAGTGAAAATGACCAGATCCTGGCTTTCCCCCAAATCTCTCCTAAACTCAATTTCATCAACATGACCGAGCTTCAGAGAACGAAACCCAGAAATATATGAATATCTCACCTCTGAATCCTCCTCATCTGAGAATAAACCTTTTTGTTTCTTGGAAACTTCTTCTGACAAGGCCTTGAGATTTTTGCTGGAAGATGGCATAACCTTTGTTAAAACAAAAGAAAACACAAGAATTAAAGAAACCATCTTTGGTCCTTTCATTAAATAGTAAGAGCCTAAATCTAAATAAATAAATGTCTGTGTAGTACTGATACCCAGAAGTTTTGCTTAATTTCTTAAAAATTAGGCAAAATCCTTTATAAATATTGTCTCTTTGATTCTCAGTAGGTACCATTAATACTCCCATTTTATAGCTAGTAAAACTGAGGAGGGCAGAAGTTGTGATCTGCTCAGGGTCACACAGCCAGTGAATGTCTGAGATTCAGGCTTTTTGAGTAAGGCTGGTACTTTATCCACCTCACTGCCTCAAAAGAGAAAATAACCTTTCTGAGAGCAAAATGTAGAACAACTCAAAAGAAGTCCTGTTGTATTGCTTTAAAATAATAATGTTTGAATGTCTATACACTTAAAATGAGAAAAAAAAAATCTCTAGTTTTGGATTCTACATAAAATATGCTTCAAAAGCTGGTTCTGCCCCTTCCTGGGGAGAGCTGAAGTGTTCTGAACTGTGCAGACCTATCAATCAGTCAAGTCTGGATTTTCTCAAGTTGGAGATTTTCAATTGCTTGCCAACTGTTATTGCCAAAGACCTTTGAAACTAAAGCAAAATCTCAGCATTCTGTTCTCTCCCATGAGCATTAGGTAGAAAGAACATTTCCATGTGCTCTCAAAATAGGTCAACATGTATATATGTATACTTCTAAGTCAAAATATACATGGAAATTTCATTATGAATTTTTTCTACATTAGGACAAAGCAACATGTCACAAAGGAAGTATTGATGCAAGAAGGAAAAGAAAGATATCAAACCCACACTAATAGATCAACTTTTACTCCAGGCTCTGGTGTGTCTGAGTAACAGGTTTTAAACAAAATATACATGGTGTAGGCATTGAAAAGGAATAGAATTTCACTAAGGATTAATAGATGATTAGATCCTGGCATACTAGGAACCTTAAATATGAAAGATAATTAGGATTTAGGTAAGAAAAAGGAATCAGAATCCTCTATTTACTCTCCAGTACATCCTTATGCTTTACCAGGACCTGTTCCAGGCTTCTGGGCTATAGCCCAACCTCCTTCTGCCTCTCTTCCTATGCCCCCTGGCCTGAGCATATGTTGCCTTCTCCCTTTAGAATATAAGTTCTTAGAGGACAAGGACTTTCTGCTTCTACTTGTATGCCCAGAAGTGCTAGGCATAAAAAGCACTTCACAAACACTGAGATCTGTGGAGGGTCCCTCACCATCACCTTCTGAATGAAAAAACTCTTGCTTGGAGCTGGATAATTCCCCATTCATTAAGTTCTCAGCTCTTTCCTTTCCATGATAACCTGCAGCTTACAGCTGACCTTGCCACCTGGCTTTTGGTCCTTAGCATCATTCCTCTTGGCCAGATATAACTGGGGGAATGAGAGAAAAAAGCAGGCAATAATACTCTAAGGAAGTTCAATTCAGCCACAGTTCTCAAGGATCCACTGTATGTATAATATGGCACCAAAACCTGGGGAAGAAGGATGGCTTAGATGAAAAATTCCCCTTCTGAAGCTTATGCCAGTAGAGGACATAGGCAATTCAGAAGGAAGAGCAGCTCAGTGAGGTGGAGGGGACTGGCAGGTCTGGGGGGGCCCTTGAGAGCTGGACGGATGAGGCACAAACCCCATGGCTTGCACTCTGTATTAATCTTATGTTAATGTGTGTCTCCCTGTCCAGACTTTGCTATTTTCGCATTTCTCTTCCTGCCCAATACAGGAGCCCATGGTAGGTGCTTGATGAACATTCTTTTAATTGGATGTTAGACTTATTTTGTAATACAGTTCAACTCATTTTAATTTGGTTCAAGGTGAACTAAGTATAGACTCCCCCAAGAAAAACACCCATGTGTACAGCCACCCTCTCCTCCATCACCTTCTCAGCTGCCTCCTTGGTTTCGGGACTGAGAGAATCAGAAGAAGGAATGACTGCTTTCTTTTTGAAGAGATCTTCCTCTTCCTCCTCTTCCTCATCAAACAGATCAACAGTTGATTTGACTTTGATTTAAAAAAGAAAACGTTGTTTTGAAAAACTTAGCACACCATTAAAAATAGCGTTTGTTATTTTTTAAGGGAAAAAAAGCAAAATAACAAGATGACCAGCTTCCACACCCCATCAACCTCAAGACTAATGCCAGAACATCGGTAATGTCTTACAATGAGCTGTAATTTGATGAAGCGAGCGCTACAGGAATGAGGCTTCATTCAATACTGAGGAAAACATGAAATCGGTACAATGAGAAGGCAGTTAAAAATATGGGAAGTAGTGGGAGGAGGTGGGATTTTTCCTCAAAGGCCTGAAAGGCTAACAGTTGTCCAAAAGTCACACCAGCTTCAAAGGAAGATGACAACTGAAGCTGCCTAAGACATTAGGAACATTCTTTTTTTTCTGCTAACCTATTAATCAACACAGTCCTCCATGGGCAAGGACCTTTGTGGCTCTTCTTAGGTTTCATTTTGTTACTGCTCATTTTCTCACTCCTATTTTAATTCCGTCACAGTAAGATCATAGGACTTGAGAGCGGAGAAGTAACTTAGACAACACCTAGGCAAATTGCCTCATCATATAGATGGGAAAAATGAGGCTCAGAAGGAAGAAGTGGTCATCCAAGGTTACAGAGATAGTGAATTATGAGCCCACGGCCTGTGACTACCATTGCAGGGATTCTCCTGTTACATGATGAAAGAAACTCTCTGCTTCTACACTGAGGAAACTGGGATTATAAATTAATCCCAATCCCTAACATTAGCCAGGGCTGAAGAAGTAGTGGTGCAGACCTGGACTGGTTACAGGAAGACTGATCTGGGATCCAAATGGTAGCCCTCTGTGCAGGAAGAATGTAAAGTGGTTTTCAGACCTTCAACAGGGAGAAGCTGAGGCCCTGGGAAAACTCCTTGCTCACAATTTTTAATATGCTTATTGGTGGCCTCAACTTTTGTGAATTGTTTTTTAACTGTCTCAGGAATGGCTCTTCCCTTGGGTATTTGGACAAATCTTTATTATAAGGATTTGAACCCTCAGGCTTTGAGTGATTGATTGCATCAGGAGCTGAATACAACGAGGCTCCTGATGTTGGCAGGAGACTTTCTTCCAGCTGCTGAAGACATCTGCTCCTTTGCCAGTATAAACCAAGGCAACATGCAGGGTGCCCTGAATAAATCAGAACAACTTACCATGCAGCCCTAGTTAAAAGTCATTTCAAATAATTTGCATGAAAATAGAAGGCAACACATACCTGCAAGTCCAGGTTTGCTGCTAGATGTCACAAAGAAGTCATCGTCATCGTTATCAAAGAGACCAGCCGGGGCAGGGCTTGGTGGAGTTTTCCCTTGTGAGGACTGTGGAGGCCGCTGGGGCTCCTTTGGTGACTGAGCTGAAGGAACACTGAACACGTCGGCATCGCCTAAAATCAGAGGAAGGTGAGCCAACAGATTTAGGGATAGTGTGCCTCACCATGCCATATAAAGCTAATTTCCTTCAAAGATTAATGACTTTCAGCTTTTTCAGAAATACTTCTCCTCCAGCTATAAAATGTTACAACCGCTGAAGAAGGCCAGTTCAAATACATTCCCTCTAACACAAATCATCTATTCTTTGGGAAGCTGTTTTTTCCAAACCCAAGTCTGTGTATAAAGGTTTGTTGTCAAGGGGCAAGGACCATGTGTGAGTATAACAGCCAGTCTAATAAACAAACTGATGCTCTTAATAACACCTCTGAAGTCCTGAGTTATCTATCATCACATGGCTAGTCAGATCTTTGAAGGTTACATTTTTAAAAAGATATGTTAAAAATGACAAAAGTAAAAAGATGAAAACTTAAAAATGGATATACCTAAGAACAAAGACACAGCTCCTGCTGGTATCTTTTTTACAGGTTTGGATGACGAAGTCTCTGGAATAAGGAAATAAATCATTAAATTCACTTTTTTGCAAATTCAAATTGGAGAAATGCTTTTGGTGGTTGAAATTAATTGATCTTACATGTGCTACTTTTAAATTCATAGTTTAGTTTTTTTTTAATTTGACATTACTCCTTCAGGTGGTTAACATAATCCAAGGACACATTTAAAGGGAGATTAAAATAGTGTAACAGGATTTTAACTCTGTCCAGATTATAAATGTTAGTTTATAATGATCCCTTAATAGTATAATAGGTTGATATTAGTAGTCATTTCTTGCTTTCCTGCCAGGTAAAGGAGGAAAAAGAGAATGTCAGAAAGCCCCATAGACTTGCTGATGGATAAAGTGATGGTGAGTACAATCCTAAAAATACTTTCCAATAGTCTCTCTATTCAGGAGAAAGAACAGAGAACAGTAAAAAGGAAATGTGTGTATATCAATCACTGAATACTTATTTAGAAGTGATTATTCCACAGCCTAGCAAGGTTGCTACAAACTGCCTATTTCAGTTTCCTTATTTATTAATGGGGAGAATAATCCTTTGTATTCTATTTTACAAGGTTATTTTGAAAAAAGTGTTTTGTAAATCTTAGAATGCTAAGTATATGTTATCATTATTGATCAACTGTTTATACAAACAAAACCTTGGAGATATTCCTTTAGAATACATTTAGTTTTACCCATATCCAATATTTATTATAAGTCACTTTTCTTGTCAATCTCTGTAAGATGAGATAGTTAGAGAACATTTCCAAGTTGTTCATTCTGTTGGGCTAGATTTGAGTTTACAAACAATACTTTTTATCATTGCTTTATATCATTGTAAGAAAAGAAAAAATTTCTTATGATGATATAAAACATATGAACTAGATGCTTTTAACCGGACTAACGGAATTATGCCTAACAAAATAATTCCTGGGAACAAGATAAATTTAGAGCCTTAAAACAAAATCTTGAAAAACCTCTTCCCCTAGTAATACAAATTCAGATCTCATCCTTACCTTCTTTAGCTGAGGTTTGATTTTCATTGTCTTTAGGGGCTTCTGAAAAGAGGTCACTCTGATCATTTCATGGAAATCAAATGGGTAAAAAAAATTAATAATGAAGTATTAAACATTTGAGATTTTTTTCCCATGCTACAGGCAACTAAGGCTTTTACTGCTCAGTGTAGAAAAGAACCCTTGCAAAGTCTAGGATGCTCTCTATCATCTGTCTGACCTCCTGAATTAAGGTTGTTAAACAATTAAGAACTTGAAAAACCATAGTCTATCCTAGGAGTTAATGCCTATAAATCAGGAGTATCACCTAGAAAGTATACAGTCTACTGGTCAGGAAAGCTGCAAATGACTATCTCTTATACATCAAAGGACATCAGGATAGCATTCAAAGCAGGAAAAGGAACAGTGGCTACATAAGGTAGAGAACCATTTTGGTAAAAGGGGGAACAGATTATTCTTTTCTGCCTCCTATCTCCAACTGACCTCATCATCATCATCAAAGAGTCCCATTCCTCCACTAAAAAGACCTCCTCTAGAGCCAAATGGTGAGAAGTCTTCATCTGTCAGTTTAGGTGGTTTGAACATGTCATCCTCTTCATCTGGGAAAGAAAAAGAAACGACAATTCTGAAAAATGCAAATGAATGAAGAGTCCCACTTTGCAGCCATCTCTGCAAATTTTTCACTAGGAATGCAAAAAGAGGATGGCCACAAATAAGCCCTGAATTCAAATTCTAAGGGGTTTAAAATCTTCCACATGAACAGTAACACTTTCCAAATCACTGAGATTTGTTTGTGGTGTTCTGTTGTCCTTGTCCTCTGGGAATTTATGGTATATGTGGGTAATTATGCCAAGAGAAAATCTATATTGAAGAGATATGCAAAATTATCGTTCTATAAAAAATGATAAACAAGCTGATTATAGAAAGGCCTGTAAAGATTTACATGAACTGATGCTGAGCAAAACGAGCAGAACTAGGAATACATTGTGCATAATAAAAGCAAGAATGTATGATGATCAGCTTTGAAAGGCTCGGTTCTTCTAAGCAGTTCAGTGATTGGAAGCAATCTCAATAGACTTTGCACAGAAAATGCCATCTGCATGCAGAAAAAGATCTAAGAAGACTGAATGTAATTGTTTTTTAATCTCTCCCATTGTTTTCCCCTTTTACTCTGATTTTTCTCTCCCAATGATTCATAAAGCAATGTGTATTAAAAATAAAGAAATGCAGATATAAGTTGGTTAACAAATTCTGATAAAATGCTTATAATATGTATATCTATTAGCAATAAGCAGGATTTAGGAATGTTGAAGAGAACAAAAATCAAATGTTCCAAGTTTATATTTACATAAGGTATGGGACTGGTCCTAGAGGCTGTTACTTCCTGTATAGCAGATAATTCTGTGAGGGGATGCTCACTTGTTTGGTTACTTCCCTTCTTAGGGAAGATTCTGTGAAGGCAGAATTTACAAAGATTTCTGAAAGGAAATTAGCCCAGAATGAACAGTATTTCAGACTGGACAGTTATTTGGACAGACTTCACTTAGTGCAAAATAATACTAAATGTACTTAAAAAAAGACATATGGGTCTATGAATATTCAGAGGAAAAAAACAATCACTTTTAGCTAGAGTTCAAGGCTGAAGGAGAAGAGATAGTATCTGAAATGAGCCTTGAAATGCAGGTAACAAATAAGAACTGAGATGGCCTCCCAGGTGAGGGCTGAAGAAAGTGGAAAACAATTCCAGGTAGTATAATAGCTAGGGACTGATAAAAATGCAGTGATACTCTTATTTCCTGGAAACTGGACCATTACACTTCTACAAGCAGAGGATCTGAGGCTAGTCTACATTAAGCTAGGGACTGATAAAAATGCAGTGATACTCTTATTTCCTGGAAACTGGACCATTACACTTCTACAAGCAGAGGATCTGAGGCTAGTCTACATTAAGCTTATGAAAATGACTAAAATCTGATCATCTTTTCTCACATAGGCTCCATCATTCTATGCTTATACAATTGATTTTTTGAACCTAAGGGAAACATTTATCTTCTAAATATCATAGAGGAGGCAACTTCAATTGCTGATAATATATTAAGATTTTTCCATTTTTAAAGTCTAGATTGAAAATCAGAAAGGTATTTCTAAATGCTCAAATCCCAGATGTTCTAAAGTCTGGCCAGGAACCAGGATCAAGAAAACCAGTATCCAGTTCCTAAGATGTAATCTTTCATCCTTCTGAAAATGAAGGCCACACTGATGTTTCACCATTCTCTGGTACTGGTTGTTTTACCTTCAGGATCCTCTGGGCATCAGAGGCTGTGGCTTAACTTGAAGAAGGCCAGACATTGGATCTGTGGTGCCTCTGATTTGTTTATGCCTAAAATCAAGACAGGCCTTTAGGGCAAAGGCACTCTCTTTTGGATATTCTAACCAAACAAGCAATGCCAGCTGTTTACAAATAGATGCAATAGCTACTTTGGGCATTTTACATTCTGGGATACAAGGCCTCTAATTCAATATAAACAAAAAACAAAGAAAGGCCTACCATCAGAAGGAACTTTCCTGATATCCTTCTTCTCCTTCGAGGTTCTCTTGGTTTTTGCATCCCCTGAGGCTATGACTTGAAAAGAACAGTTTAGAATTTATACAAAGATTTTTCTGTAGAAAGGTTTTTAATTTATGCTAGTGTATCAGAAGACTGAATGGTAAATAAAATTAGGTCAAAGCCAAAATCTAGTTTTAGTATTTTTTTCTGCTTTTTCATGCAACAGAAATGCATTGCACATTATTGTTATTAATTTAGAAGTTATCACAGTTATATATTCTCTAGCTGTTTTCTTTTTAACAAATGTCCATAAACAGGAAGATTTAAATAAAGCCTTATAGGCTGTCCAATTCCATCAATGAATAAAAGTGAAAAATGTACCTGATAAAATCTAGGGAGAGCAATCTAGTCCTTATACTTTTTGGAGAGGGGAAGAAGGAAATTTCAAATAGTAAATGCCTGGGGCTTACTTGTCTGCCCCTCATATGTTCGGCTTGTCCCATCTCCTTTGATTCTTGCTGCCAGCTCGTCAGCAAATGAAGTAGGTCGATTTCTTTTCTGTAAGTACAAGAGTGAAAGATGAGTAATTTTTTTTTGCATTGTACTGAAAGCACTAGAGTTTTTTCAGTTCACTTCTCAACAGGATACTTACTAAAAGCTTTACAGGGTCAATGATAAGACTAGAAATTAAAATGAGAGGGATGTAAATAGGACATAAACACAGAACTGGACCAACAAAGTAAGAAGTGCAACTTCTCAGATATCCCCAGCCACAGTAAGTTTCCAGTCCTCCTATGTTACTGCCCAGATCTGTAGACAAGGGCACTGTTTGAGAAGAAACCTCTTCAATAAGGGAGGAAATATCTTGTGCTTTATGTTCCTGGCATGGCAATAAATACTTGATCATGCAATTTTCAAAATTGGGATGGTGACATAACAAAGTATTCAGAGAAAAAAGGATAATAATACTGTTGTCTAAAAATACTCTACAAATATTAACTGCAAAAGAAAAGAGATGAATAAACAGAAGAAGAAATGCTTCTTCTTTGCCCAGACCCAGAATAATCAGGCATTCTCTTACAGGTCTAATATTTTCTCCAAGGACCTCATCTCCTTCTTCCTCTTCCTTTTCAGAATCACCAAAGAGATCGCAACCATCCTCCTCCTCTTCTTCATCACTTATCAGTGCTATGTGCTGATGAGTAATATCAGAACATTTCAGATTAAAACCTAACTTTTACAGGCAACTGTACTTAGGCTATTAAGGCAATAGATGCTGTCAGTCAATTTAAAGTTTTGGGATCTTCTCTCTAAAATGAAATATGTTTTCAACTAAATGGGGAAAAAAAGGAGCCAATTAATACAGTTTTCCTTATTGTGTCATACCAGTATTAGGCACATGGAATAAACATCTTTACTTTACTGAAAGCTCTACACCTTACTAATTTATAAACAGTTCATCTTCTTACATCCTGTTCACAATTGTTTAAAATCTTATTACTTGTTAGACAGTAGGTACTAAAGCAAACAATCTCTTAATGAAAATACAATTACTACAATCAAAGCTATATTGAAATAACATGTGTAACAGTTTTGCAAGCCTTAAAGCACCAAATAAATACTCACTGTTATTAGTTATTTTTTTTGGTTGTTATTAAATTTGCCCATTAATAGGAAGCATAAATGGAGAATGGTTAAAAAAAAAAAAAAGATAATTCTAAGAAGAGTTTTAAATGATAAGCTAGGAGAGGCTTAAAACATACTTTCTGATCATGTATTTCACTTAACAGTTGGAAGATTTATTTCAAAAAACTTTTCCTAAAAGTGAATTCTCTGAGGTGAGATACCAAAAGAAAGCAACAAAGAAAGTTTTTGCTTTGGTAACCAAGTTTACCAATGGGTAACGCTTTTGGTAGAGGGCATATATCTGGTGAAATACTGACTTCTTTCATAAGCCAGAAATGAATTGAGTTACTGCAAGATAGTAGTAACCTTACCGGCTTTTGGTCGTTTTCACTCTGATTGCCAAAGTCATCATCTGACTCCTTGAAGAGAAACAAGCCAAATTTTGTTAGTACAAACTTTATAAGTCATATACTTTCAAATTTTAGGTCTTTGAAGTAGGTTAATTTCTATTGACTACTCTATTTTTGCATCTACTTATAATTTCACATGCTACCAACATACTATAGATATGTAGAAAGATTTCTAGTTGGACGTGTTGTGAATATTTAAACTTTGTTTTCTATGGAGTTTAAAATGGCTGATTTTAAAAGTCCTTTTCACAAATGGCTACTAATTTCTGTCTATCTGTAACATAAACCTTATATATTTTGTGAGTAAATAATTCTAAATATACTTCACTGCACAAATTTAGCTTGTCCCAATTGCAGAGTACTTCACTATCCAGAAATAAATCCAACTAACTCATTTCTCTGATTAGCAATTTCTTATAAAAATTGAAAAAAAAAAGTACTAAATAAATAAAAAGATTCAAAGTATCTGATAATTTTACAAAACCATAAAAGCAAACCCCTAACTCATTTGCTAAAAGCATTCTCCAATAGAAAAGTATTCAAAGGATATGAACAAAAAAGGCCTCAAAAGAAAGAAACAGTAACTGTATGAAAAAATGCTCCAACCCAGTAAACTGGCAAAAATGAGGAAAGATGGGAATAGTTAGTGTTAGAGAGCTTATTGAAAGATATGAACACTAGTAAATTGTTAGTGGAGCTGTGAATTATTAGGACTATTTTGAAAGCAATTTGGAATTAGGCAATTAAAGTTATTAAAATAAAAATGCCCTTTCACCCACAGATTCCATTATTTGGCATATGCCCCAAGGAGGTCATTGATAAAAGAGCTCTACAGGCACCAAAATATTCATAACAGTACTTTTTTTGTTGTCATATCAAAGAACTGGAAACAAAGTAGTTGCCAATGATTTGCAAATATAATGAATTCAGAGAAGCATGGGTCTTATATGAGCTTATGAAACATGAATTTAGTAGAGCTAAGACAATAATATATATGACTGATAAATGGAAAGAATCACTACCACAAAACAATCAAAAGCGAACAATGCAAAATTACAAATAAACTTGGTTCCCAAAGACACTTCTTCCTTTACTCTTTTATGGATGTGAAAAATTCACAAGTATGGTATGGTATATACTTTCAGACTTTTTTGATGTATCTCAATTTTACTGCTTTTTCTCTTCTTTAAAAAATACATGACAGGGGCAGCTAGGTGGCGAAGTGGATAGAGCACCAGTCCTGAAGTCAGGAGGACCTGAGTTCAAATTTGACCTCAGACACTTAATACTTCCTAACTGTGTAACCTTGGCCAAGTCACAACCCTAACTGCCTCAGTCAAAAAAAAAAAAAAAGTATATATATGTATGTGTATACACACACACACATATGAGAGACAGTTCTCTGGGAAGGAAATATGGGGGAAATTTTATTAATATATGAAACAAACTATGTCAATAATATTTGTTTTTAAAATACCCATCTATTATTGCTGTTTATCCTTCATTTTCAAAGAAGATCATAACATCAAGATGTCATGATATGCAAGTGAACTGGATTTAAGTGACGGTGGATTTTGCAAAGTCACTAGTCTCACTTCCTCCTCCAGAGCCATGAGGTTAAGTGACAAGACATAAATTAGAATGACTGGAGATGGCCCTGATGCAACAGGAGATCTTGGCCTTTTTAAGCTCAGGTCTTTCCAACGTATCATCTGTTAATAAGTTATTGGAGAACTAGCAGCACATAGTAGGTCTTCCCCTGCCTAGGCTTGTCTTGTGTTAAAGCTTCTATTTCTAGATATGAGTCAGTCTTTCTGCCTTACCAACTTTTCTACCAAACAGGATATACTTGTAGCTTACATATTGTGTAGTTTCTTTCATGTCACTGAATAGCTATGCTCGAAGTATCCACTTACAGCCAAAGCGAATCCCCTTATAGTGAAGCTGTCAGTGAATAACAGGCCTCTAACAGACTTTAGGGAATAGCAGAAAGAGGGGGCTCATCTGTTTGAGTTGAAATCTGGCCTCAGACTTACAAGCTGGGTGGTCCCAGACAAATCACTCAACTGTATTTGCCTCAGTTTTCTCTTTTGTAAAATGAATTAGAGAAGGAAAC
This sequence comes from Sminthopsis crassicaudata, assembly GCF_048593235.1. Taxonomy (NCBI): domain Eukaryota; kingdom Metazoa; phylum Chordata; class Mammalia; order Dasyuromorphia; family Dasyuridae; genus Sminthopsis; species Sminthopsis crassicaudata. The sequence goes on from NC_133618.1 coordinate 625,853,887, forward strand.
AGCAAACCACTTCAGTACCTCTGCCAAAGAAACCCCAAATGGGGTTATGAAGAGTTGGACACTACTGAAATGAATGAGCAACAACAACCAATAGACTGTAAGCCCTTTAAACCTCTTTTCACACTAGAAATTCTCAAGAACCAGAAAACTGGTTAACAGAAATGTAGAGTTTCAGGCTCAAAAGTGACATAAAGGGATGAAGTGTGATTAAGGTTATAATCCCAAAGGGTGAAAAGGCTGTGTTAAAATTTTTCTTATTATGCTACCCTGGCATTAAATGTAGGGATTATTTATCTTAGGAAGGGCCTAGAAAGGTGAACTGTGGAAAGAGCATGAATTCAGAATCAGGACAGACCCTACCTTTTACATTTACTGCTTTGTGACCATGGACTTGGGAGATGGAAGGAATTTAGAACACATCTTAAGTTCTCCACTTGACTGATCTGGGCCTGGGACCCAGAGAGAGTGAAAGTCTTGTTCCCAATCACACAGGCCCTAAGCAGTAGAACAATGGCCTAAAGGGAGTTCTCTGGTTCCTGGACTAGCCTTCCCCATTCCCTGGACCTGCTTTTTCTAAACCCATTTTTTCAACTAACTCACACTTTGAATACAGTTGACCACAAGGCTCTGCCAGAGACAAAATGCTCAATTTGGCTGTCCTGTCCTACCTCAATGGGGTCAGAGCCAGGCCTGAACCCCAGCCGTGGGACCCCCACTCCAGGGATCTTCTTATTCCAAAGAACATGAGAGAGATCTCTGGAAGCTAGGGTTAAAGTTCCGGCAGAAGTACACATTAAAACATCAAGACTTTGAAGCTGCCATGCTTGACTCAGGGGAAGAGGAACAAAGCTGTTTCCTGGACTGCATTCACTACTGGCAACATCTGCAGTCCCAACTCTGCCCATGAAATGTCTCAGGGTGGGATCTCTGTCCTTGCTGAAAGCTATAGCAGGTCACTCAATGCTTCACAAAAAGCTCATTATCCCCATCATGACACTCTCAACAGAGCTTACCTCTTCATCTTTCTCTTCTTCACTATCCAAGACACTATCTGGTTCACTGTTTAAAGAGCCTTCTATTTGAACAGAGAAGACTAGTTAGAATGCATCATGAAAAACCAAAATTAATAGCATCCCCAGAGGCTTTAAAAGTTAGAAAGTGATGCTAAACATACCTTCACTTGAAAGATCTCCAAGACCTACATCTTCTTGCTCCATGAACAACTGGGAACCAATTAAGTAAGGCAAAGGGCGATCTATATAGAGATCCTGCCAAGAATGAAGTGAATTAAAGCTTTAAAGGTAAACTCCTTCTGAGACTTAGAAATAAGCAATCACATTTTCCCATCAGCCATCTTGTTTCCTTAATTCCTCCTGTCCCATCCACTAAATAGAAAACTGTAGCAATAACTGAACACTTTGTAATCCAAAGTATTATAGAATGAAAATGTATGTCTGGGATTAGTATGAAGAGTCACAAACTACAAAGGATAAAATTAAGCAAGAAGCCTGGCTGGAGTAAGCCAATTCTTGCTTCAAAGGATCGTAATAATAAATGGATTAGATGGTAGTGAACATATGCAACTTGAGGAAGCATAGTACAAATGGTAAGTTCATAACTGTAATTTTAGTTCAAACACTTCTAATTTTTATGGCTGCATAAGGGGTTTTTTGAAAAACATTTGCTAATACAAACAATTTAATTTTTGCTTTCTCTAATGTTGTAAACAACTGGGGGTCCATGATATAAGAGGTAATAGAGCAGGTTTCAAAAGTTGAAACAACCATTTGGAGAAATCATTATAAAGGTTTAAAAAAAAGAGAATCAAGGGAAATTCAATCCAATTCCTTCTTCCCATTAAAGTAAATTTCAGAATCATATAAATTTACTTTTAAAAGCTTGATATTTACTGCTATTATTAGTCCTCTGGTGCCATTCATCTCATTTCAAGTGAAGGATTTGGAAACAAGACAAGCTAGCCCACAAACTGTGCCAGGTGGACTAACGGTCAGGGGGCTGTTACCTTTGGTTCAAGGATCAGTTCTACTCTTTCATTTGCTTCTTCTTCTTCAGAATCTGAATTTCCAGCTTTTATATCAAGTTGTTCAAATGCACTATCCAATACCAACAACCCATAGTTGACAGCTTCCTGGACTTTGGGAATCAGATCTGCCTCTTTTTGTTCCCGGGTTTTCTCCTATAAACAAATAAAAAAAGGTCCTTTACGTTTCTATTCTGGGACAAAATTATTCATGACAAAATTATACACAGTGACTAAAGCACAGTATCAATTGTCAACATGATGAACACGTGCTAAAAGGAGGCCAAAAGACCCTTTAAAATCTGAGTCTAGAGTGACAAAATTTTAGGAGAAATTAGTTAAGTTGCCAAAACTCAGACTCAAGGACTGACTTTTGTTTTCCCTTTGGTGACACATGGGAATATCCCATTTGCCATGGTGCTGCTTCCACTGCCATCCTCTGATGTTTTTCCTGCTCTTTCCTGCCCTGGATTAATGACTCCATGGACAATGATGTTAGAAATGGATAATCAGATGCATGCAACTAGAGCAAAAATTAAAATTACAGTCAAAGACATGAATAAGGTTAATGTTAATAGGTGTGCAATGAGTCTTCCAGCTTCTAGCTGGAATTCCATTCTCTCCAATTCATCCTGCATGTCTGCCAGATAATCTTAAAACCTTGTTTTATAATCATTACTCTTTGTTCATAAAACTTCAAAAGTTCTCCATTATCCAGAAGATTCCAACTTCTTACCCTAAAACTCATGGTCTGTCACTAACTCATATTACCTCTCTATAGTAATCTCACCTCTGTCTCCTACTCCCAAATTTCCCTTAGTTCCAGCTTAACTGAACTTTCCACTGCTACTTTCATACAATACTGTACCTCCCTATCTCAAAAGTTTCACTCAGTCTTTCCTGTCCAAAATAACTCCCCTTCTCTGCAGATTGCTTTAAGGCCATTCAAACCCCACCTCCACAAAGTCATTGCCTTTGGCTTCCCTCTTTCCTGTGCCCTGCTATCACATTCAGTGCTTAGTTTGTTCTATGTTCATGTCCTGGATTGCTAAGCAGAGAAAGGTTCTTGAGGACAGAGATCTTATCTTGGGCCCCCAGTGCTAAGCACAATGCTTTGAACTCAGAAGCCAATGAGTAAGTGTCTGTGTTACTGCTTGAGTGGTTGCCCAAGTCTGAGAGAGGACTTTGTCAGGAAGACTTGATCCAAGAAATTGTTAATCATGGTTAAATGAGCTCCCAGGGCCAGGTCCTTATCATTAAACAACTGGGATTCTCAGAGATCCAGGAACAAGATGAGGATCCTGGATCACCTAGGAGAGTTACTAAGAACAGGTCTGGAGGCATTGCACATTTATAATAAAAGTTACTAAACTATGGCTGTGGCTCTCAAAACCTTAGCTAAAAGAAGTTCACTTCTAATTCTCCTGCACCACTGAAGCATTCAGGAACTTATTAGCTCATGTGATATTAACTACACCAAATGTAATATAAACAAGACCCAGAATCATTTAACAGTTGATAATGGATCTGCACCAGAAATGACTGTTTCCACATTAAAAACTGTGTGATGACTGTTCCAACTTAATAACTAGATTGGAGGATTCATAAATGATTGAAGACCCCCAGATACCTGTTCCATTTTCTCAGCTTCAGCCTTGGGAACTGGCTCCTCCACTTCTTCATCATATACACGCTGAGAAGGAAGCAAATTAATTAAAATAAAATTTAAAAATTCACCTGGCAGCAACCATAAACAAGGTTATCTAAGTAATCAAGTAGTAATTATTCCTTAAAAAGTTAAGTTTTTATGTTACCCCTAAATAGCAAAAAAAAAAAAAAAATTGAGATCTCCAACTTCTGCAGAGGAGCTATTCTGTAAAGATAATTTTGTTGTCAGTTCTAGGGGATGCAAGTACACTTACTATATACTTCCACAAGTTGTTGTTCTGAGGGGATTCCAGGCGTGGGAAACAAATGAAGCCAGAGGGTGGGGGATGGATTAGTTAGTTGAAGGAATAACCAATGGGCCAGGCTGGTTATAACACAAAGTATAATTAAGTACCTGGGGGACTAGAAGGATGGAAGAAAATAAAAGTAGTAAGGCCATCTGCACGGGCAGACAGTCTGAAAAAAGGGTATAATCGATGGTTTTCTCCTTTCAAACTGTATGATCAAGAAAAACTATGCCACTAGCCATAAATAACAGTAATGGCTAACATTAATCAAATTTTTCAATATTCATGAAATGTTTTCTACACAATCTCATTTGCTACTCAAAAGAACCCTGGAGATAGGTACTACTGGCATTCGTGTCTCCATTTTTAGCCTCAAAGGTTAAAGATCTTGTCTGGGTCATGAAGATGGTCAGGGATGCTGAGTCTGGGTCTCTCCTAACCTTTCCTACCAGACCCCATGGTCTCAGACTCCCTACTACCAGAGCAGCTGCCATTTCAGCATTGAACGTGTCAGATGAGCAAGTACCAGAGGTAAGAAATAGCAATCCTGGAATAGTAATTCCCTCAAAGGCTGTGATAAAACAAATATGATGACTACTATAACAACTCTGTTATATTCAGCCAATCTAGGTTCTCAACAAGGTAACTGAAAAAATGTTGACAAGAAATGTTCTTTGTCCAGCATAAAGACAAGTAGTAAATTTTCAATCATGTACATAAATTAAGAGACATTTTGTCAAAGACTGTAGAACTGATGGATTATTTGTTCAACTATAAACATCCCAGTTACTTGGAGCAGCAATTGGACTATAAGCCAAGAGTATGACTTCCATTGAAACAGAGCACTGAGGGTTAGTCACAGAAAACCATGTTCTAAGAGCTCAAAAACCAATTAGAGCTTTTTATTTTAAAACAACATTCTTCACAGTTCCTAAGGATTTTAAAAAATTGTTTCTATATCCAACAATGAAGAAAACACAGAAAGCACATAAGACCAATTTTACATACTCCAAAAGAGGCATTTTATAGTAATTTCTCCTATTACTATTCCCTGAAACTATTAAATGAAGAATAAACTAGTATGTGCCTATGTGAATGCACAGATATTCAACTGTAAAACACTGCTATAATATATACATGAAGACGAACCTCTTAATACTTCTCTTTCTCCCTCTCCCTGCCCTTTTTTTTTTCCCAACCAAATGTATGCATGGCTTCATCCTTACTACTATACAATAGACAATTTCGCAACTGAAAAACTAAAGCCTGAAAATTCTTCCCTCAAATTACATGAAATACTTTCAACACTTATGTAATCTTGCAAAATCAAAACACAATTCTGATGAGCAGGCCACATTGTTCAAATGCCAAATAAAAGGCTATTTTATGGAAAATTAATACAAGTGCTAACAAGGTGGTCAGAAGAAACGATACAAGAACACCTTCAAGATCTCTCTTAAGAACTTTAGAACTAATTGTGTGACATGGGAAACAGGCCCTTTTCAGAGAAGGTGCTGTGCTCTATGAGTAACTGAAAAGAATATGAGACGCACAAATTTAGAGAATCCATCCCAAATGTTCATATGGACTACGTGGGTCCAACTTGTAGTAGAGCATTCCAAGGTTGCACTGATCTGATCAGCCACTGTCAGACACACTGTGACATGGCTCTAACACCGTGATGCCATTTTGGTCCTCTGAGAATAAAGGAAAACAACCAACCCCTTCAAACGTGAGAAATTTGGGGATTCAGTCAGCAAATAAAATTCCTGGAGTTATAAATCAAGTTAGATTTGCTCCATGAACCTTGTTCTTTCTTAGCAGTTGAATTATGGAAAGATGATATATATTAAACACTAAATTCTAGAAAAATAAAAACGTACTGGTAACAGATTTCTTTTGTATAGGCAATCAGCCAACAAGCATTTATTAAGCTAAAGATCTAACACATCTCTGCCAACTTGCTTTCTCAACACTTCAAAAAATGCACAGTTTCTCTGGCGTCAGTAACAAAGACCACAGTGTCACAGCCGACACTTTCTTGAACTGTGGCTTAGCCTAAAGGTGACCAGCCTTCATAAATTTAGCTCAGCTGATACATGAATGAGTGATGACAATGTAAAGCAAATCTCTTCTCAAAGCTGTTTCAACTTCAGAGAACCTGACAGTAAGGCTATAGTTCACCTGTAGGCTTTGGAAAGCCCAGGCTACCTTTCAACCATGGCAAAGTACAGTGGGCTTTGGTGATGTGAAGAGTTTTAAAGGCTGAATTCCACTGCTTTTCACCCTGTGAGGGGCAGCAAGATAAGTGGGTAGAATGCCAGATTTACTGCCAGGTGTGACATTGGGAAAACCACTTAACCTATCTTTGCCTTAGTTTCCGTCATCTGTAAAATTGAAAAACCAAGCCAAACAAGCCAACAACAGCCTCCCAGAGTTTATTTGAGAATCACATTATAAAGTGCCTTAAATCTATTGCAAAGCCAAAAGTACTATGTGCAACTTATCATTATTAAATCACTTAATCTCTCTGGACCTCAGTTTGCTCATTTGTAAAAGAAGTGAGTTGGACCAAATGACTTCTAAGCTTTGAATATGATTCTATTACCCTCATAATAGGTGGTGACTCGAAAATTCAATTCAGAACCTCCTTATGACCAGAGACTTGTCGCAGTCAAAGCCTCAGTTTCTTCATCTGCAAAATGGAAATAATTGTGCCAGGCATCTCACAGAATTATGAACAACATGTTTTGTTAATCTTACAATACTACAGAAAAGTTGTTTTTTTTTTTAAATTCATACCAAGTCAACTATAGAAACAAAAATGTCAATTTTGACATTCATATCAGAGAAACTCACATTCTCAATGAACTGGGTATTAGACAGCATGAGGAAGTCATTGAAGACATTATGAAGGCGACAGTCTGTAGCTTTTGTTTCATGAATCAGCCCGTCCACTTGTTTCTTGATTTCATGTGTTCTAGAGATGGTCTGCTGTGAGAACTCCTGAAGAAACTGTAAAAGCTATTTGCAAACAACACAGTAATAGATGTATGAGCTTAAATTCTGGTTGGAGAACAACTCTTAGAATTCCTTTCTTCCTGTTTCCCCCTCATGTTAATTGTGAAATCAATTACACTCCTTTCCTTTTGTGTGTGACCGAGGGAAGGAGGGTTAGGGCATAGTCACCCTCAGGAAAGGTGAGAATTAAAGCCACAGCAACACCCACAAATCACCCTTTGTCACCATTCCTGTGCTACTGTAAAAAGTCATTTTGGGTTGAAATTTCCACTAGTTTGCTGGTCAAGGCAACAGAGAGAAATGTTTAGATTATATGCCAGAAACAAAAGAACAAAATGGGCTAAAAGACTGGATTCTGGGTTTTCCCTCCTGAAGAGCCACATGCCAATAACACCCAGGTAAAAAGGTTTCTCTTGTCTTGAGCAAAACCATGCAGACTGATGAGCTCCTAATAACTGGTTCCCCACGGAGAAGCCTATAATTAAGTGTGAACAGCTCCCAGGACACAATCACAGAGGGTCTGAAGCCTTGGAAATAAAAAGTTCTCTAGGATAAATGGGTCAATGACTAGGCCACTGTCTTTGTGACAACCTTGAGAACAAGCTGAGGGGAAGAAACAGAAAAAGTTTTCTAGGCCCCCCTGTCACCCCCTTCAATGAATCATCAAGCATTTATTAAGCACCTACTATGTGCCAAGCACTCGCTAAACAGAGATATAGAGAAGGGGAAGACACTGATCTCGGAAGTCAAACCATGGAGTTAAATTGTACAGGAAGTAGATGAAGGCCCCCGAGGGGATTTGAAAGGCACCACTTGTCCTCAGGCTCTGTACCAGAGGTGCCATCTCATCTCTGCCTCCGGGCTCCTCCAAGTCCCAGCCCACTTTCTCCCGACCCTTCCCGTAATTAGTCTAAAGCTCCGAGGTCTATAGATGTTGGCGTGTGACTGAGGGCTTCCTGGGGTTAGAGGTTGCCTCAGCCTGGTATACAGGAGTTGCTTAATAAATGCAGGTTTCACTCATGGGCCTCCACTTCATCTCTGGCCTTCCTGGGGTTCAGTTTCGGGGGGAAGAGGGAGACAGGTCAAGACTGCGTACCCATCGGTAACCGCGGGCCCCTGGACTGCAGCTTCTTCCGGCTCGGCCCTGGGTTCGAGCCCCGCCCCCCGCCCGCGTGACCCGGCCCAGCCCCACTCACGCCCGCGTCCGCAGCCAGGGACCAGCTCTGGCTGTTCTTGCGGATCTCCTCCAAGGACCAAGGCCGTTCCCATACGGCCCCGGGCCCGGGTTCCGGCTCCGGCCCGCTCATTGGCACCAGGAACGGGGGCCCCCAGTCAGCCTTCTCCTCCCAGACACCGATCCCGACTCCCGCGGCGTCCCGTCAGCTCAGAGCCGCAGTGCCGGCTCCGCCCCCTCCGCACGTGACAGCCCGGACCACGTGACTCTGCGCTCACGTGACGAGCCTCGCGCTCTTGTCGCGGAGCTGGCCACTTGGGGAACTGCACCCGCGAGTGATCACTGCGCCTGCGCCCCAGAAGCCGCGCACTGCCACCGTCCCCTGCGGCTTGGCAATCGCTCCATCCACAAATAGTACCCTAACTCGCGTGTTAATCAATCAATTGACAACTGTTCACTGATTGATCTCAGCCAGTTAACCGCAACTGGTGGCGCAGTGAATTAAGGGATGTCTTTGGGATGGGGAAACCGGTTCACCTGCAGCCAGACACATTGTTTCGCTGCGAGACTCTGGGCAAAATCCTGGGAGCCTCAGTTTCCCCTCAATAAGATGGAGACCATAACCGCATTTTACCCCCCGGGGCTGTTGCGGCGTCCGACTACACAGTTTGTAAATAATAAAGTGCAATGTGGTTATCATTAATTATTCATGCCAGCCACATGAGTCCCCTCGCAGCTGGTGTTACCAGACGGCGCCAGTGAACATAGTTTCCATCCCGGAATTTTCCCACAGAAATGGACACTTCTCCAGACGGAGAAATCTTGTATTAAGCACCTACTGTATGCATGAACCTCCAGAGGGAAAGGAGCGTGGCTAACGGAACACCTCATACGCCGTCAGACTCCAATCCTGTGTTTTTTGCGGTCTTTTTTAACTGGATCTGTGATTTTACTCAAGTTTCAGTGAAGAAATTAACTCTCCCAAAGTGGAAGGCAGCTGCTCCGCCCGGAGAGCCTTAGACATCCCGCCCGGGATGTCTGCTAAGGGGCAAAACCTCGCGCTTCCCTTTCCGCGTCTGCTCCTCGTTTCTCGCAGCGCCCGCTTATCTCCCACACCTGCCAACCCCCCCCCCCCCTCCCCAGCCGCCTCTTCCCTTTTAATTGCGAGCCCACAACTGGCTCAACGGTGCCCTCTGCTGGTGTCTCCGTGTCACCGTCTTGTTTCTTTTTATTGGCTTCCCCAAACTCCCGGTGGGAGAAAGGTGGACACGAGGATTATTTCCTCTAGCTCCCAGGAAACAGCCCCTGGTCTTTGGGAGGCATTAACTTTTTTTTTGGTTAAAATGTGCATCACAATCCATTCTTGTGCAGAGGTGATGGTTCAACTTGTGCCGGAGATGATGCAAAAGACATTTTGAAAGGTGTTTGCTGGGAAATGCAAAAGGCGAAGAAGTAGAAGAATTCCGGACGGAGTCTGAGCAGTAGAGTTCCCATGTTACGTGGGTCCGTCATCAGATTATCATGGCTTTACTATGTTATTCATAATGTTTTACTCAGTGCTGGGTACATATTAAACATTTAACAAATGCTTTTCACTTCCTCCTTTCCTTTCGTCCTCCCTCCCTTCTTTCCTTTCCTCCCTCACTTCATTTCTTTCTTCCTCCATCCCTTCTTTTCCTTCCTTCTATATGTGAAAGAAAAGAGGATGTCAGAGGAGTGGGAAAAAAAAAAACTCAGGCTTCATTTCTAAGCTTTAAAAAGGTATATATGAATAACATATGAAAGAGAATATATGGGAAAATGCCACTCCATAGGTCTATTTTTTCAAGAACGAAAGTTTTTTTTTTAATAAGAATAATGTACACATTGATGAAGATTTGAGAAGAGAATAAGCAAGTTTCCACAAACCAGTTTTTCTATGGTAAATAACATTTTTACAATTGACCGAAAGATATAAAGAATAGATCTTTAGACCACTGTCCTTTTTGTTTACTCATTATAAAAGCAGTTGGCTCAAAACAGCAAAATTCCACCTTAAAAGCTTTCTTCTAGAAGAAGTCTCCTCTGCATATGCTGAAATTATACCAGATTGGATGAAACTTTTTAATGATTGAAATAATTACCTTCAAACAAGACATAAAACAGGGAGAGAGGGCCACCAAAGGTATATTCTGTTCATTAGAGAATCCAAATTGAACGATTTCTAGATGCTGAGATCCTCCAGAGGCTGTTGGTTTCAGACATTATGTTGGCCTGACTTGGGTGGTTATGATTTTCTGGACAAAATTTCTAGAAGTATTTGGGGCTTGTAAAGCAATGAACATTTCTTAAATTGGCAGAAAAGGGCTTGATCAGGCTCAGCACTGTAAGGCTTCCCCTACACCCCTTCCTTTCCTATATCTCAACAAAAATGTTGTTTGTTTATTTTTTTTGTGTGTGCCATCCCTGGTTTTACTGAGGTTGTCAGAGTGACTACTTTATTAACAATGGTAATAAATATGTTGATAATTAATATGTTAATAAATGTCTTATTTACATGTTAACAAAACATGATGATAATGATAATATTTTGCCTGAAAAACAAGTGCTTCCATTTCCCTGTTATTGGCATTTTATAAAAGCAAAAGAAAACACCTGCTCCCCCTTAGCAGATCTCCTTAGAAGGACCTCTCTCTTCTTTTGGGCTTTGATAGATTTTTCCACCTGAAGAGAGGGTTTCTTGCAGTGACTTACTGCTGTGAACTGACTCTTTTCTCAAAATCTTCTCAGGCAAGAGAGTAAGGATCCTGTTGGGGGACAATTTTATCTATTTGGGGTTAAAAGTTACAACTTTGTCTACACTGTTTTGGAATGCTACTTTTGTATGTGATAATTTGGAGATATCGGTAATACCCAACCTGTATGTATCTCCCCTCCCAAAATCTCTTAGAAGGATGACTTTTTTTCCTCCAGGAAGGCCCCCCCAAATTAAATTGGGGAGAAAGACAATCTCTTGAGAGAATTTTTTCTTCAAGGAAGATTCCCAACCAGGGTTTGGAAAGTAATATGTTGACAGAGTTTCTCCTCAAAGATTTCACAAAGGGAGTAATAATCAAAAGCATGAAAAAAGAATTTTTTTGGTTGTATGTCTATGAAAATTAAAGTTTTAACCATACCTGATATTCCCTTTCCATCAGCCAGGTGAATGTTGTATAAAGACATCCAGGGACTAAACTGAGAATAGGATTAGGTGATAATGGGGCTTAGTGACAATAAGCCTTTAATTCCTTTAGGGAGTTAGATGGCCTCTAGATTTGGCCTTAATACTGCCCTCTGTTAGCTCATAAACCAGGTCCCTAGATGAAGGATAGAAACTCCTGGTAGATGTACCCACTTTGGGGGATATGACTCTACTTAGTTATAGAAAGCAAGGGCCATTGAGAATTAATCCTTTGTCTCCCAAGAGGTTCCATTTGTACCAATAGCACTGATATTTCCAAATAATACATGGCTTTTTCCTTGGCCATTAAACTATTACCAGTCCTGGTGCCCCAAACTGCATTTAAGACAGATAGAAGGGATTCCTGCTGGAGACTCCTGAATCTCTATTAGATTTGTAAACTGAGCACTAGGCCTGTGTCAGGGCTGTTCAGCTAAGCCATGTGGTCCTCAGGAGAGTTTCTTGAATTGATTAAATCTTAGCAGGGCATTCTTGGAAACTATCTCTCTAATAAACCATTCTTTATATCTAAATTGGAAATTTGGCCAGTAAAAAAATCTTTTTAACCTGTCCAAATGGAGGAAGTTTTTTTTTTTTTTTTTGGTGACAAGAATTAAAATTCAGAAGGCTGATACTGAAGCCTTACTAATACCAGTGAGGAGACATCATATTCATTGTCTTAAAGCTTTGTGTTTTGATTTTGTGTATGTCTAATATTTTTTTAAATGGGAGCGAGATTTAGTAAAACCTTTTAGTATGCCAAAAGAAACATACCTTAGAAAAACTCCTTGAAGTTTGGGATAAGAGAAAACTCCCAACTGAACCAGGGATGACAAAAAACAAAAACAAACCAAAACAATTAGGTTTTATAATATTTGGTTTCAAATAGGGAATGCAGCAAGTGGATTATTCTGGTCTCAGTTCCGCATTTTTGACCAAAATAAGCTGAAAGATTTAAGATGCTATCTGAAACAGATTATTGGTCTTTACGGAAGTTATAATATGGTATTTCTGATTGACTTTAAGTGATCTCATGGCATCTTCCCTCTTTAAGGAGCTTTCATTCATGATGGTAATAGCTGGCCATACCCTCCAGTGTAGGTACAGCCATTACAGCAGTTACATTACAGCCAGTCATTTATATTAATAATGTAAGGTTAATTTTGTAGGAAGGAACAAGAATGGAAAGATGGGAGAGAGAAAGCTAGGGAAATATATTCAGAGAGGAATTTCAGATTTCAAAATCATGAAGATGGCAATTACAGATGATGAGATCTAAGATATGGCTATAAGTGATTGAGAGAGTGAAACTTGTTGGCATAGAAACTATGGAGTTCGATAAATTGAAATATTTTGTTGATTTTTTTCATAAAACCAACTCTTAGGTTTGTTTACTATTGGAGAGTTCTTTCTTTTTTTTTAATTAAAGTTTTTTTTATTTTCAAAACATATGCATAGATAATTTTTAACATTCAACCTTGCAAAACCTTGTGTTCCAAATTTTTTCCCTCCCTTCTCCTCATTCCCTCTCCTAAATGGCAAGTAATCCAATATATGTTAAACATGTGTACTTCTTCTATACATATTTCCACAAATATCATGTTGCATAAGAAAAATCAGATCAAAAAGGAAAAAATGAGAAAGAAAACAAAATGCAAGCAAACAACAACAAAAAGAGTAAAAATACTATGTTGTGATTCACACTCAGTACCCACACTCTTCTCTCTAGTTGCAGATGGCTCTCTTCATCACAAGATCATTGGAACTGGCTGAATAATCTCGTTATTGAAGAAAACCACGTCCATCAGAATTGATTATCATATAACCTTGCTGTTGCCATGTATAATGATCTCCTGGTTCTGCTCATTTCACTTAGCCTCAGTTCATGTAATTCTTTCTGGGCCTCTCTGAAATCATCCTGCTGATCATTTCTTATAGAACAATAATATACCATATCTTATTTAGTCATTCTTCAACTGATGGGCATCCACTCAGTTTCTAATTTCTTTGTTTGCTTACTATTTTACTATACTATTATTATTCTCTCCTTTGATTTTCAGAATTTCTAGTTTGGTATTTAATTGGAGGTTTTTAATTTGTTCTTTTTCTTTTTTAGTAACCTGCCCAAATCACTGTTCATCTCTTTTTCTATTTTATTCATGTAAGCATCTAGAGTTATAAAATTTCCCCTAAGAACTGATTTGGCTGCATCCCATAAGTTTTGATATGTTGTCTCATTATTGCCATTCTCTTAGATGAAATTATCAGTTGTTTCTTTGATTTGTTGTTTCATCTACTCATTCTTTAGGATTAGATTATTTAGTTTCCAATTAATTTTTGGTCTATTTTTGGCCCCTTATTACATGTAATTTTTAATTATATCATTTTAAACATAATTACATCATGATTTGAAAAGAATGCATTAACTATTTCTGCCTTTCTGCATTTGTTGTGAAGTTTTTGTGCTCTAATATATGGTCAATTTTTGTATGACTGCCATGTACCACTGAGAAAAAGATATATTTCTTTCTATCCCCATCCGACTTTTTTATAAAAATCTATCACACTTTTCTAAAATTCTATTCATCCCCTCCACTTCTTTCTTGTTTATTTTGTGATTAGATTTATCTAGTTCTGATAAATGGAGATTGAGATCACCCCCTAGTATAGTTTTTTTTTTTCCAACTCACTTAACTTCTCTAAGAATTTGGATGCTATACCACTTGATGAATATATGTTTAGTATTAATATTACATCATTATCTATGGTATCCTTTAGCAAGATGTGTTTTATTTCCTTGTCTCTTTTAATTAGAGTTACTTTTGCTTTTCCTTGATCTGAGTTATTTCTGCTTTTTTTTTTAAATTCAGTTGAAGCATAATAGATTCTGTTCCAGTCTTTTACCTTTACTCTTTATGTATCTCTCTGCTTCAAATGTATTTCTCATAACCAACATGTTGTAGGATTCTAGTTTTTAATCTACTATACTATCTGTTTCTGTTTTGTAGAAGAATTCATCCCATTTACATTTACAGTTAAAATGACTAACTCTGAATTTCCTGCTATTCTATTTCCCCTCAAGCTATTATTTTCTTTCTTCTTTCACCCCTTTCCTCCTCACTAATGTTTTTCTTCTTGCCAACACTTCTCTCAATCTGTCCTCTTTTTTTTTCAGCCCCCTCCTTTCTTTATCCTTCTACTTCTGTCATCCCTTCTGTTAGTTTCCCCATTTTCTTTCTCCTTTCCCTTACTATTTCCCTATAGGGTGAGACAAATTTTATTTTATCCCCTCTTTGAGCCAAATCTTGTGAGATTAAGATTCAAATAATGCTCATCTCCCCTTCTTTCCTTCAACTATAAGAGATCTTTGGTGTCTCTTCATGTGACATAATTTACCCCATTTTGCTTGCCTTTTCCTCTTTTCCTCTTTACAATCCCCTTTCATTCCTAATTTCTTTTTGTATCATCACATTAAAGTCACCTTATACCTACACCCCCTAAGTTTACCTCTTCTAACTGCCCTGACAAAGACCAATTCTCAAGAGTTACATATATTATCTTCCCATGTAGAGATGTAAACATTTTAATCTTTAGAAAAATATAGGTTTTTTTCCCCTTCCCTTTTTACCTCTATTTGCTTCTCTTGAATCTTGTATTTGAAGATGAAATTTTCTGTTCAGCTCTGGTCTTATTGAAAAAATCTCCTATTTCATCAAATATCCATCTTTTCCTCTGAAAGATGTTTAGTTTTGCTGGATAATTGATTCTTGGTTGTAGTCCAAGATCCTTTGCCTTCTAGAATATCATATTCTAGGCCCTTTAATCCTTTTAAGTGGAAACTAATAATCCTGAGTAATACTGATTATAGTTCTTCAATATTTGAATTATTTCTTTCTGGCTGCTTGAAGTATTCTCTCTTTGATCTGATAATTCTTGAATTTAGCTACGATATTCCTTGGAATTTTCATTTTGGGGTCTTTTTTAGAAGGCTATTGGTGGATTCTTTCATTTACTATTTTAGCTTCTGATTCTAGGATATTAGTGCAGTTTTCCTTGAAGATTTCTTGAAAGATACTGCCCAAAGGCTTTTTTTTTTTTTTTTTTTTTTCTCATCATAACTTTCAGGTAGTCCAGTGATTCTTAGATTGTCTCTCCTGGATCTATTTTACAGGTCAGTAGTTTTTCTAATGAGGTATTTTACATTTTCTTTTCTTTTTTTCATTTTTCAGTTTTGATGATTCATTGAGTAATTCACTTCCATTTGTTAACTTCTAATTTTCAGTGTATTATTTTCTTCAGTTAGCTTTTTTACTTCCTTTTGCATTTGGCCAATTATACTTTTAAAGGAGTTGTTTTGTTTAGTGGATTTTTTTCTATTTTGCTAATTCTATTTTTTAAGGAGTTGTTTTCTTTTTCCATTTTGTCAAATTTATTTTTTATAAAGTTTTTTTTTTTTCACTGTAATTTTTTCCCATTTTGTCAAATCTATTTTTAGGGAGTTGTTTTCTTCAGTGACTTTCTAGGTTTCCTTTTCCAAGTTATTGGCTCTTTCCCCAAAACTTTATCTCTTGCATGGCACTCATTTCTTATTTCCATTTTTCTTCTATTGCTTTTTAAAAGATCCTTTTGAATTCTTCCAAGACAGCCTTTAAAACTGGAGCCCAGTTCACATACCCCTTTGAGATTTCACCTGAAGGCATTTTTCCTTTGCTGTCCTCTTCTAGGTTTCTGTTCTGATCTTCCCTCTTTCCATAGCAGTTTTTTTTTTTTTAAATACTTAGAGCTCTTTTTGCTTTTTTGTTCATTTTTAAAAGTTGAGCTTTGCTCCTAGGACATGGGAAATTGTCCCAATAGTTAATAATCCTTAATGAAGTGTTTACAGCTTAGTAAAACAAACTTGACTGGCAGAAAGATTTGATAATTGGCATATCAGCTAGTGATTCACTGAGGAAACACTGTTTCTCACTGCATTAAAGGAGAGCAAAATTATGCTGTATCATTTAATTATCCTTTTTTCTCATTTTGTCAAACCACATTTCTCAGTAAAACTCAAATTGTCTTCTTTCTCAGTTGTAACTAAAGACAAGGCTGAATAAAGCCATCACTTCTGGTCTTCAGGACATTTGCTGGCAAATTACCTTAAGCTGGTTCATCTGTTTTGCTTAATAGGACAAGTTTAGTCTGATCCCCTTCTTTCAGGACAATTATTCTGACCTTGTTTTCCCTTGTAAAACGTGGGGAAGAACAACTAGGTGATTCTGATTTTGGGTAGGTTTGATTTTCTGGCCCAGATTGCTAGAAGCAGTTGATATCTCTAAATCAATTAGCATTTCATAATTAGCAGAAATGATTTGATCAGTCTCACCTAAAGGCCAACTCACTTTCCCCACTTGCAGTCAATTGCAAGGTTTTTTATACCCCTCTTCTTTTTTGTATCTCAATAAAAATGTTTTTGATCTATATCTTGGGTCTCTGGCTTTATTGAAGTTGCTAGGAAGATACACATTAACAGCTATACATATGATGATTAATAAATTGTTATTTTGACTGGAAAAACAAGTGCCTCACTTTCCCTGTTATTGGCTAATTTTTTTTACACTTTATTTTTAAATAGTATTTTATATTTTCAATTATATGTAAAGATAGTTTTTTTTTAACATTTTTAAATAAGATTTTTGAGTTCCAGTTTTTTTCTCCCTCTATTTCCTCCCACTCCACAAGAGAGCTGATATAGGTTATATATGTGCACTCAATACAAACATATTTCCACAGTAGTCATGTTGTAAAAGAAGAAACAAAACAAGAGAGAAAAAAAGGGAAAAAAAACTCCAAAGTAAAAATAGTATGCTTTAATTTGTACTTATAATTCATTAGTTCTCTCTTTGGAAGTGTATAGCACTTTTCATCATGAGTCTTTTGGAATTGTTTTGAATCATTGTATTGCTGAGAAGAGCTAATTCTATCATAGTTGATCGTAGCACAATGTTGCTGTAATTGTGTACAATGTTCTCCTGGTTCTACTCACTTTACTCAGCATTAGTTTTATGTAAGTGATTTTTTCCCCCCCTGAAATTTGATTGTGCCTCACTTTTCCTAGCATAATAGTATTTCATTATATTCATATACTACAACTTGTTCAGCCATTCCACAATCGATGGGTGTTCCCTCGATTTCCAATTCTTTGCCATTACAAAAACAGATACCATAAATGTTACATGTAGGTCCTTTTCTGTTTTTTTCTCTCCCTCCATCCACAGATCTCTCCCTTTTCTTCTATCACCTTTTGGTTCCTTATCTGCCCATCTCTCTCCCTTATTGCTTTATAGATTTTGGAAGGTGCTATATTCTTCATGTGTAGTGTTGTCTATTGAACCCATTTCTGATGAGAGTAGGTTTTCAGAACTCTGAGTCTTCCTCCTATCCTCTAATACCTCTGTGTCTATTCTTCCTCTGCATCTTATTTGTAAAGATAATTACTATTTTTTACCTTAACTCTGTTCCAATCTTTCTTTTGAGCTACTCTATTGTTGATATCAATCTTAAAGATATGGTATACATTTTCCATGTAAGAAAAATATAAACAATTTCTCTATGTTGAATTCCTTGAAATTAACCTTTTATATTGGCTCTTATATATTAAATTTTTTTTATTAATTTTGGGTTTGGTTGATAAAAGATCCTGAAAATCTGTAAGTTCATTAAATAATGTTAATTTCAGCTATTTTCTATTTTTCTTGTGTTTGTGATCTTCCACATTTATATTTAATTGCCCTCTCAAGACTAAACTAATCTCTCGACAGCCTTGTTCCCTCTACTATTTTTTCCTGTTTTATGAGGTGATATCATTCATAGTCTTCCATCATTTTACTCTTTAAATTTAAAAAATAAATTTACATTATAAACTAATGTCATATAACCTACCATGGTTCTCAGCTTGATGAGAAGTTCAAGTTTTCTGTATATAAGGTGATTTCTATGAGCTTTTGATCTCCTTATTATAAAGGTAATTGATTTACATTTATTGATTTTTTTTGGAAATTGTTCAGACTGTGTGAATGTCTGTTTCTTCATCCATTTCTCAGTTTTTAAAGAATAATTTGTTTTAAAAATTCAAATTAGAAATATTTGAATTGTATGCAGCATCTTTTCCTTATTTTCATTCACCTAGTTTTATACTGATTTTTATTTTTGCTTTAAGAAATTGATAAGCTGGACTTCTGGGTCATATGACTAACAAAAAGAATAGGACAAAAATAGATATTTTCTCTAGTTCTCACTAACTTTCAACCCATCTTCTCTTCTCCCTTTTAATAGCCACATCAAGAAGGATTATGCACTATAAATCTAAAAATTATGTAATTCTTAGCACTCTTTGCCTCTTCTTTTACCATTCTGTTACTACACTACAGCAGAAGAAGGTGATGGCATAGGAATATGTCCATTTTGTGTTTTTTGTTTATATGTTTCATAGGTTTCCATGGCTAAAAAATTTATCACCATGTAGTCAATCTAATCTTTGTACTTAGCTAAGCTGATTTTCTTGCCAACTGCCCCCTATTATGGCCCCAATTAATATACTTTACTTCTTTAGATAACTTGCCATTGTCACATTCCTAACACTGGGGAGATGGAGAAGTCTGGGGATTTTAGTAGACTAGAAACTCAATATGAGTCATAAAATCAGAGCTGGAAATCACCTTAAAGGATTTTAAGTCCTACTTCCTCATTTTAAAGATAAGGATATTGAAGAACAGAGGGATGAAGTGACTTGTTCAGGACCTCAAAGCTAGTGACTGTCTAAGGCAGGAGTTGAATTGAGATTTTTTTATTCTTAGTCCAATATCCAGTCTGTCTCTTGATGATATCATATGTCAATCAAGATGCTAATCAAGATGCTAATGCCAACATAATCCAGAGGAATGTTGTGAAATTTTAGCTGTCTCTTCTAAAGATTCAGGAAATTCAGAGGAGAAAGCAGAATATAAGAAATTTTTACCCAAGCGAGTGACTCTGGGGGTTGAACCAACTTTCTACAACCAAGCACATAAAAAGAGATTGATTGTAGTTGATGGTTACTTTCAAATCTTCCAGTTGGATCTGAGATACCACCAGAAAGATAGGAAAAGATTCTATGATCCCTCTATTGCCCAGCATGAGCAGCAGCCTGTGAGTTCAATGAACCTTGTCAGGTTGAACCAGCTAAAGTCTTTGTTTTTTCACTTTCCATTGTCCCTAAAAAGCAAACACTGTGAGAGTTCTTCTGCTTCCTGATATTCTATGGGCAGCAAAAGTACATGGGTTTTTTTCCCCACAAATAAAGATGGTTAAGAGAAAGGGAAGGAAAAATAGAAATAAGGATGGCTAGCTAGTTTAACAACCACCTGAATGAATGTTTGATTTTTACTTTTCTTTTCCTTGTGACCCATGTGTTGCTTATTTGAATCACAGGACAAAAGAGAGAGAAATTGAGAAAGTGAACTATAACTAAAGATGGGAAGGGAATTGCCAAGATAATTACAGCAACTACTATAATTTTTTTATATTTTCTTAAGTGCTCTTAGGTGTGAATGTGAAAAGAAGTAGCAGATTCAGGCAGTGAAATCCCCTTTCGTTTGCAAAAGGCACCTAGCTGCAGTCAGAGAAGAGAGAAATTTAGGTCTTGAGTACACTCCAGTGGAGTCTATTGAAAAATTGGGAGTCTGACGCCTTCAAAATTGGAGGTGGGCATGGAAGGAATGATCAAGCAGAGTACCACCTAGTGGCTAGTTTGGATATTACTCTGAGCTATTTCAAACCCCTTGAGTGGATGGAGGGATCCCTGGATCATAGATTTAGACCTGGAAGGGAGGGACATTAGAAGGCATTATTTTACAGATGAGGAAAGAGGCTCAGAGAACTGAAGTTCACCCATATTGTGACAGAGCTGGGATTTGAACTCAAGTTCTCTGACAGTGAGCCTCATTGTGGGACACTCACTACCTTTCTGTGTGTTTAAGGGAAGCAAGATTTACTAAACAAATGTAGTAAGGGAGACACAGTGCCTAGGACTAAGGAGTAAGACCACTTTATTCTGGCCTGGTCACACCTCTTCTGGAAGATCATATTCAGGTCTGGGCCCATATTTTAGGAGGGATATGAAATATATCCAGATAATGGCAACCTGGGTGATAAAGTACCTCTAGTATGTCACATCATCACCCTCATTGCTAGCATTTATATAGAGCATTAAAGTTTCAAAATGTCTCACAAATATCATTTCATTTGCTTCTCTCAATAACCCTGGGAGACAGGTGCTTTTATTTTTCCGTCTGAAAAATGGAGAAACTGAGGCTGAAAGAGGGCAAACAACCTCATGAGATGACAGGTGAGGAAACTGAAGCTAAGAGAAGTTAAATATCTTGCTCAGAATCACAGCTAGCAAGTATCAGAGATGGAATCTTTAGAGCCAGGCCTTTTAGAATCCAAATCCATTGTTCTATACACATATAGCCATGAAGCAACTGGGAATGTTTAGTTTTAAGAAGAAAATATTTAAATGGTACAAGAAAGCTAATTTCAAACATTCAATGGGCTTTCTGGTGCAAGAAGGTAAAATTGACCATAGAGTAAAATAGCTATGGGTGGAAGTGATAAAGAACCATATTTAGGTTTGATGTGAAGGCCCTCATCAATAGAAGCTAGTTGAAAACAATATCCTTGGGATGTTGAGAGATTGGAAGATTGGGATAGCCTTGGGAGATTGTGGGTGACCGCTGCCTGAAAATTTTTAAGGAAAAGTTGAATAACTAGTAACTAAGCTTAATGTTTAGAGGAATTTCATTCAGGGATGACTTGATCTCCGTAACTTCTGAGATCCCTTTCACCTCAAAAGATTTAATCATAAGGATGATTGGGCATAATTATAAGGGATTTACAACACTGTGGACTGGTGACACAAAGGAAATTGATTTTAAAATAAATTAAAATATCAACATTTTATTTCTGAGTGACTTAGAATGTCAATCTGACACTCCCTCCCTTCAATAAAACCCAGGGATTTGGTAAGTTGAAAGCTATGGTTGCTTTTGGGGAGGATTTTCCAATCCAGACACGTGAAAGTAATGCTTCTTAACAAACTCACACCCAAGTTTTCAAAGAAGTTGCCAAAGAACTATTTGTTCTTTAGAGGGGTGGGTTTGGCTCTCTATCCACAACCGGATGGTAAAATCCTTCTATTTCCAATGATTTCGTTAGTGGTGAGTGATAACTTTGGAGAAGTGGGAGATAGGTGAGTAACAGATTATATCCTCAACTCTTAGACTATGTCAATTTTCATTTCTCCAAAATAACCCTTGTTAAATGAGTTTTTTATTTGCGAGGGTTGAGAACCTAGCAAATATCAGTGGGTAGGTTTAAAATATCTATAGCTATATATTTATTTTTGTTGTTTTTACCTTTTGATTTATTAACATTTTATCTCCACTAAGATCCTGTACCAATTTGTCACCAAAAATGAGACATCTCTATGTTCTCATCAGTGGTATGTCCAACAGAAGACTTTCCCCCCAAACCCAGTCCTTCTGAACTTTCTGCTTTCTGTTAAGGGCATTATCATATCCTATCACCTAGATTCAAAAGCATTATTTCTTCTTGCGGCTTTTTCCTAATGAGTAAAATACTGGAGAAAGAAGAGCCATTTCTTACTCCTTAGCACCTCCAAGATGGACCACCTAGGTATAAGATCCAGAATATATTTGATTCCTAGATCTCTGGAAATTTATAAGGTTATAGCCAACACACACAAACATATGCACACATATTTTTTGCTGAGGCAATTGGGGTTAAGTGACTTTCCCAGGGTCACACAGCTAGGAAGCGTTAAATGTGTGAAATCAAATTTGAACTCAGGTCCTCCTGACTTTAGTACTGGTGCTCTATCCACTGTGCCATTTAGCTGCCTCCCAATAGCCAATATTTTTTAACCTAAAATGTAAAAACAAAGCCAAGGTAAAGAACAGAGGTTCGTAAACATGGAACACTGGCTGGCCTGAGAGAGGGCTCAAGACTTTCCTAATATTATTCATATTCTCTCCCCAGAATGCCATCCACTTGGAAGAAGTCATAGGAAGAGAATGGGTTGATGTTCTAGTCCACTCACATCTTTTTGAGTATAGCCACAATTTCAGCCAATCAAAGAGGCTCCTATTCACCATATTATTAGCTGACTGGAACCCATTACAGAAGGTCTGCCTGTGCATGATCCAAATCTCTGTAAAGCATTTATATCATATATCATCAGGATTCTCCCAGAAACAAATTCTTCAGTTTCTTCTATGTGGATAATTGTATCAGTGACGCTCTGACCATGCACATAGGAACTGGACTCAGTGACTACTCTTCCATCATAATCACAATGGACTTTTGGCTTCATGTGATCTTAGGCTGAGAGGGTACCAGTCATCTGTTACATAACTATATATTTGCAATTTGATACTATCTGGATGTATGTCTATCTATATCTGTCTTCATGTCTCTGTCTGTCTTTCCATGTCTCTCTCCATGTTGCTCTCTCTTTTTGTGTCTGAGTCTGTGTGTATCTATCTCTCTCTACGTGAGTAATACTCAAACTATATAATCTTAAAAAGCACCCCTATTTAGTACCTCAAAGATACAACTATCATAATTGTTGGGTAATGTAAGTGCATCTGGAGTATGGTACCTAAAATGGCCTTTAAACCATTTTATATGTTGGAAGGGACTGAAGATCTTATCCTGGTGAAGAGAAGACTTAGGGATATTGGGATGTGATTGCCATCTTCAAATATCTGAAGGACATGTCAGAGCAAGATATTTAGCTTTGGCAGGTTTAGGACTAAAGAATATAAATTATGGAGATGACTTCAGCAAGTAGAAATGCCTAATAATTGAATGGGGTGATTTGTTGAGCTGGTGAATTTTTTGTCCCAAGAGGTGTTCAAGTGGTGGTAGTATGATCACTTGAAGATATTTTAGGAAAATTTACACAGTGAATCAGGGTGGGGTGCATTATATATTAGATAGTCTTTTGAGTTTCCTTTAATTTGAGACTCTGATTCTAACTGTTTTAAATGACTACTTTGATGGCTAATGACTTCTGTGACATAGTAATTATTCATGGCCATAGGGTCATAGAATTAGATCTGGAACATACCTTAGAAATCATGTGATTCTGCCTCCTCATTTTAAAGGTGAGGGAACTGAAGTCTGGAGAAATTAAGGGATTTGGCTGAAGTCACCCAACTGTGTAAATAGCAATCAGAATTTGAATCCAAATCTAGTACTCTTTCCACTGAGCCACATTTCTGCAAGTAAACATTTCTGAATAAATAACTTAAGGAAGTGATGACATGTGTATGTGTACTTAAGTATGTCTGTATATATACACTTGGTGAATGATTTTTTGATGGATTAAATGTGATTAGCTTTGCCCATAACCACTCTGAACCCACTTCCCCCTTGGCACTTGAGGAACCTAGGTGAGCCAAACAGGTTCAGAGGATTCAAGGAATCAAAAAGCTTAAGGCTCATACTTGCCTTCCATCAGTGTTGTCTAATGATTGCAAGACCACTAGCAGACCACCTACTTGTCCAAAAGAGTATGAGCTGCATGGGATCCTTATTTTACCGCCATTTTTGGATCCCTACTTATGTGCCTGTGTAACTGAATCTTAGGAAACCAGTTTGGTAAAGACTTCTGGCTGGTTAGGGATGACCTATAATTAGGACATTGTGAACTTTTTTACTCTGGTGGAGACAAAGGGAGCCAAAACCTTTAACAAGCACACAGTTTTATGGGAAATAGATCAAGCTAAACATGGGAATTGGCAAATTTCCTTGGGTACCAGGATATGCTGGAACTAGCTTCTGTTGATTTCTGGAAGATGATTGTTAAATTTTCAATGTGAGCATTTACACTTTGAAAATCAGCAAAGGCTACAAATTAAGCCTTGATTTTGTTTTCTTGATAACTGGGACTTAGAAAAGTGATGGAGAAAATGTTAATTATATTTATTAAAACAATCTTGCATACTTTCCCTGCCCAGACAATTGCTTAAAATTTGCCAACACATCCCTCACCCAATTTTGCTATCTCTACCCTATCTTAATCTTCCTTCCTTGTGAGAAAGGGCAGATCTAACAGATTTGTTCCATTTGAGAGTAGAGTCTGCTATGAATTTGCTTTGTTAGAACAGAGACCACCTCAAACCAACAAATGTTTATTAGGTTAGCTGTGTGACCCAAGGGAAGTCACTTGGGAACAAAAAGTTAATTAGGCATCGGCTGTGTGGGAGGCTCTATGCTTAGTACCCAAGAGCCAAAGATGAATGAGGAGGGTACCCGTGACTGAATGGCTTACTACCCAGGAGGGGCAATTAGCTATATGTGTAAATGACCTGATGGACCACTCTAGCTTCTCAGCAAAGATAAAAGCCTCTTTTGAATTTAGGTCTTCCTGACTCCAGGTCTAGGGCTCTGGCCAGTGAGCCACCTAGGTGCCTTCTCATCCCCATTTTACAGCTAAGAGGCTAAGTCACACAGCCAGTTAAGTGTTTAGGGTTGGATTTGAACTCAGGTCTTCCTGATTCTAAGGCTGGCATTCTATCCATTGTGCCACCTAGGAGATTGAGTTGTATCAATCAACAACTCTTTTGGCAACAATTGTCTTGGCCCTTGCCAAAAACCCAAACTTAATTTATTGGAGATTGATTTTACATTAATCCTTCTCATACTACAAATACTCCAGCCAAACCATCCTACTGGATAATTCCTTCTCTGCACCATTGCCCAAGGCTGTACCCCATGCCTGGAATATTTTTTAAATCCCTAGCTTTCTTGGAGGCTCAACTTAAGTGCTCCCTGTTAAAAGAAGTTTAATTGCTCTTCTCCTAATTACTTTGTGTTTCCTCAATACATATTTTATATTTAGTTATCTGTGTATCTATTGAAGCTCCCAGTATAATGTAAGCTCTTCTTTGGGAAGAAGCAGGGGAAGTTCCCCACCCCCCAATCTTTCTTTTATTAGCTCCTAGCATAGAGCTTAAGGTACAACACCAGCCCAATAAATGCTTTAATTAATTAGTTTGTGATTATTTGGGATTTATTTATTTATTACTTTTCTTTGTTATTTTTAATTTTCCCCAGCTGTTTTTTTTTCTTTTTTCTTTGGTTATCCATGCAGATTCATTTTTTAATTTTTTTTTTTTACATATTTCCATATCTCCATGTTGGGAGAGAAAAAGCAGAACAAAAGGGGAAAGCCATGAGGAAAGAAAAACCAGAAGAAAAAAAAAGGCGAATGTAATATGTGTTGATTTATCTTTAGTCTCCACAGTTCTCTTTCTGGATATGAATGTCATTTTCCATTGGATATTTATTAGGATTGCTTTGAATCACTGAACTGCTGGAATTAAGCTGAGAAGAACCAAGTCTATCATAGTTGATCAGCACACAATCTTGCTATTGCTATTTACATTGTTTTCCTGGTTATGCTTGATTCACTCAGCATCAGTGTATATAAATCTTTCTCGGCCTTTCTAAAATGATCCTGTTTATCATTTTTATGGACCAATAATATTCCATTATTTTCATATACCATAACATATTCAACCATTCCTCAATTGATGGGCTTTTACTCTTTTTTTCTGATTTTTTGCTACTACAAAAAAAGCTGTCACAAACATTTTTGCACATATGGGTCCTTTCCCCTCTTTTATGATTTCTTTGGAATAAACACCAATAGTGGCTCTGCTGGATCAAAGGGAATGTCAATAAATGCTTTGAGAAATTGAATTGAGCTTTCCTGTTTTGGGTTCCTGTCATCATTGGTTCTCTGTTTAAGGACTGGGTTTACATAGGAGACTTTGACCTTCCCCAGGTTTGTTTATTGCTTTTATTTCCCTCGCTCTTTCTCTTTTCTAATTCACTGTCAGGACATGGTTAGTCTTTTCATGTTTCTGGTTTGAATAACTCAGCAAACATTTATTGAATATCTATTTATCATGTGCAAAGCATTTTATGAAGTATCCATACTAAAGAGGAGGAAATGTGTTTAGAGAAATCAAACTGGCACAGTGGTGTGAAATCCTGGACCATTTTGTAATCTAGATGTTGGGAAAATGGGTTTATCACTCTTAGTCTCTGATCTTTATTTGAAACAACTGGGCTAGATGATCTCTTCAGATTTCTTCAGATCTTTGGGCCATTCTCATGTAAAAGTCTCTGCCCTTACGGAACTGATAGTTTAGTAGAATAAACATAAGGGGAGCTTGATCTACACACATCCAGATTGTTCAACATGTAAGCCCCTGAATTTTCCTTCCACTTGGATGAGAGAATGGTTTCAAAATTGGCCCAATTAATTAGTCTCTCTTTCCTGTGTGTTTTCTTGCTCTGTCCAGAAGATGGAGATCATAGTTCATCCACAGAACAGACACCATGAACTTGAATGATGATGGGGGAAGGATATGCTCCCCCCTTCCTCCTTTTAGACCCTATTGCTGGGCTGTTTGTCTTGTTCTTTTTCAATTTTTCTTCTCAATTTCAGGTATAAGCAACAGATGACCTGGTGAAAGTCAATAGTTCGTTCATGGCTAGCTAGCAAGTGTGGTTTGGAGAAAACCTGAGAAACTAGGGGCCTGGGACCGGAGCCAAAACTAGTGATTTGGATTTAGAATGTGGGATTAGGCTTTACAAGAACAAAGCTAAGCTACAAACTGAATCCCCTTTTTCTTCCCTGAGATTAGGGTGGTATGGAGCCCCATGTATTGGGGGAGTAAGCTTGTAATTTTTTTTATCATAGATTTGAAGTAAATATTTCTTTATAAAAGCAAATCTGTTAGTGCTTAAATGGAACTGGGATATAGGAAACCACTGCTTTCATTTGGGAGAATACCACTGGGAAAAACTGGAGCCTAGACACTGTTCAATTCCCTTAAAGGTTCCAGAGAAAACTAAAGGATGAAAAAAAAAAAAAGAAAAAGAAAAAGAAATCTGGAGGATGAATGAGATGTAACTTTCAGGTAGTAGGGGGTCAGAGTAGTCAGTGTTATACTTAAATTTAAAGTGCACATAATATTACATTATAAGAGCATCAACGAGTTATGAAGCAAAATAGTATATAATGAATAGAAACACAGGCAGCCAGAGAAAGGAAGAGTATTTGAGGTGAGTTTAAAAGAATTTTGACAGGAGTTCAGCAGAATAAGGGTAAGAGAAAGCCCTTCTAGGCATAGGGAAGAGTGTGAGCAAGGCCACAGAGTGAGCAGAATGTTAGACATTTTCAGAGTTCAAAGGGCCCTTCATTAGAATAAGGTTTTCCTAGAATCTCATACTTGGAATAGGGCTCAAAGGTCACCAGATTCAACCTGCATCTCAGTAAGATCCCTCCCTCTCTTACTCTTCCCTCTACATTTGAAATAAGTGTTCCTCCAGCCTCTGCTTGAAGGCACTTCTAGTGAATAAGGGGGGAAGCCACTACCTCTCAAGGAAGCCCAAATTTGTAATTATCTAATTGTTAGGAAGTTTTTCCATGCATTCTGCCTATTTGAACAAATTTATGGAATTATGGACAATAATTTGCACAAAAAGATGAACTTGACATCACCTTGAATAGATAATATAGTATCAAAATGTTAAATTAGCAGGATGGCTTTTCTTATAGACTTTAAGTGTGGAAAGAACCTGAGAGATCATCTAGCCAAATCCCCTTTTCATTTTATAGAGGAGAACCCTGAGACCCTGAGAGATAATTTGTTGGAAAGGCTTGAGAAAAGAAGGTTTGGAACTGCTGAGGAGAGTGGCGTGGACTAGAAAGTCAATGAAAAAAAGAATAAAAATTTGGTCATGGACTAGTAAGAGTCCAATTGAGTAACTAACACAAATCTGTAGTAGCCAAATTCAGTATGATTGTGTGGCTTTGACCAGTGGCATTCAGCAT
Organism: Sminthopsis crassicaudata; assembly: GCF_048593235.1. Classification (NCBI taxonomy): domain Eukaryota; kingdom Metazoa; phylum Chordata; class Mammalia; order Dasyuromorphia; family Dasyuridae; genus Sminthopsis; species Sminthopsis crassicaudata. Next base: position 625,882,231 of record NC_133618.1, read on the forward strand.
TGTAGAAATATGAGAGGAAAGGTAAATAGTCAAGATAATGCAGGGTTGAATGATGGCAGGACAAGAGAATTACGGAGTCAAGCAGTGTGTAGTTGAATTGTATAATCAAACAATGTAAGGTCAAATTTGTTAAGGGAGGAACAAGAATGGAAAGATGAGAGAAAGAAAGCTAGGGAAATATGTTCAGAGAGGAATTTCAGATTTCAAAATCATGAAGATGGCAATTACAGATGATGAGATCTAAGATATGTCTACAAGTGACTGAGAGAGTGAAACTTGTTAGCATAGAAACTATGGAGTTTGATGAATTAAGATCTTTCCATAGATTGAGATCTTCAAGTATGGAGACAAAACTTGTGTTGGAAAGAACTTTGAGAAAGAAGATATAGGTGACATGGGGCTTGTTGATAGCAACAGCAGAAATATGGATCAGATGATTTAGATGAAAGGAGTAAACCTGAAAGAAAGAGAATTTGTGAATAATAGTGGCAAAAGAAATGTCAGGGGACAAAAACAAACTATTTCAGCTTTTTCTTTTGGCCCAGAGTATCAACGGTCATGAGAGAAGGAACAGTTAACATAGATGTCCAGGGACACAATGTTTTTTGAAGAAACTCAGATTTCCATGAGTATCAGAAGATGGGAAAAATTTGAAAGAAGAGATCAATGATAAAGTCACTTAACCTGTTTGCCTCAGTTTCTTAAACTGTATAATGGGGATAACAACAGCAACTCTCTTGAAGAGATGTGAGGATCAAATGGAATATTTGCAAAATCCTTAGGACAGTACCTAGCACAAAGAAAGTGATATAAATGATAGCTATTATTGTTATTTCTCTATTTAATTGAACAAATAACTATTAAGCACTGGTGGGGTAATGAAGATCAATCCTACCTCAAGAAAATTAAAATCTACATAAATAAGACATAAACTTATATCGATTATGGGGAACTCCTATATATTGAGAAAACAAAAAATGGAATCATTCACATTGAAGATGAGAGGGAGCTGCCTTTGGGAGATGGCAGAACTGGAGACATTCTAAGTTAGTCTTCCATTGTGCTTGAGGACAGCTTTTTTGCATTGCCAGAAAACTTTTCAGAATGACCAAGCTCTTTACTGTATTTCCACAGGAAGAAACGAGGTAACTCCATTATTCAGAATTGGTGAAACGATGCATTAAGGGGAAGGACCCTTCTCTCTCCTCTTTCTCTATAGTAAATGCTCCTGTAAAAGCTATGTGATGGAACTAAGATTCCAGTCATTGGACCCCAGCAGATGGGAGGAACACAACTGATGGGAGCTTGAGGATTCCCCCTCCCCTCAGGGTATAAGAGAACTTAAATTGTGAAAGGCCTGGTCTTGAGCCAGTGGGTCCAAAGTCAATCATGTTACAACTATATGTGTATGTGTGTGTGTGTGTGTGTGTGTGTGTGTGTGTGTGTGTGTGTGTGTGCTGTGGAAGGCACAAATCATGTTCTAAGCGTTCAACAGTAGGAGTTAACACTGTTGGCTGTGAGGACCAGGAATAGCTTATCTTCTTTCACTTACCCATACCAACCCTCTTCTCCAGACCCATCTCTTTTTTTAAAATTAAATTTATTTTAGTTTTAATTTATGGAATAAAACAAGTATTTCATAACATAACATAATAAAAAATGATTTCACATGAAACTGCAAATCTATTATGTGCAATTTGCCATTCTTTTAAAATATATAATAAAGTTATCATGTTCATTTCTTTTGCTTTCCATTTTTTCTTCCCTCCCCTTCTAGATCTAGAGATGACTACCATTAGACACACATGTGTGTATACACATATATGTATTGATTATTTAAATATAATTGGTTTCCTGTATATATGCATATTCATTTTTAAAATTTTTTATTTATAATTTTTGACAGTATATATGCATGAGTAATTTTTTAAACATTATCCCTTGTATTCATTTTTCCAAATTATCCCCTCCCTCCCTCTATTCCCTCCCCCCGATGACAGGCAATCCCATACATTTTACATGTGTTACAATATAATCTAGATACAATATATGTGTGTAAATACCATTTTCTTGTTGCACATTAAGTATTAGATTCCGAAGGTATAAGTAACCTGGGTAGATAGACAGTAGTGCTAACAATTTACATTCACTTCCCAGTGTTCCTTCTCTGGGTGTAGTTATTTCTGTCCATCATTGATCAACTGGAAGTGAGTTGGATCTTCTTTATGTTGGAGATATCCACTTCCATCAGAATATATCTTCATACAACATTGAAGTGTACAGCGATCTTCTGGTTCTATTCATTTCACTCAGCATCAGTTGATGTAAGTCTCTCCAGGCCTCTCTGTATTCCTCCTGCTGGTCATTTCTTACAGAACAATAGTATTACATAACCTTCATATACCACAATTTACCCAACCATTCTCCAATTGATGGGCATCCATTCAACTTCCAGTTTCTAGCTACAACAAAAAGAGCTGCCACAAACATTTTGGCATATACAGCAGACCCATCTCTTCACTGTGTTCTGAACATCATTTGTAATTTTCTCTTTCAATACTCCCCTGCCCCCCCTTTTTTTCCCTGTGGTATCCAAGTTCTCCCTGTATTTAATACCTGAAGTATTTCTTACTTTATGAAGAGTAAAGGCCACTAGGTGGTGCCATTATGCCTGCAGTCCCAAAATTCAAATTTGGTCTCCGACATTTCCCAGGCAAACCACTTCACCCTGCTTGCCTCAGTTTCCTCATCTGTAAAGTGAACTGGAGAAGGAAATGGCAAACCCCTCCAGTATCTTCGCCAAGAAAACCTCACATAGGGCCATGAAGGCTCTGACATGATTGAATTAACTGAACAACAAACACTCTACCAAGCTTTCCCAAACTAACCCATCCCACAGTGTTCTCATTCTTTTATGAATCAATAGCGTTTTTAATTGGTCCTCATTAGGTTATAATTATAATTATTTTCATTTGGCAACCACTCTCTTGATTAATCAGTGATTCATTCATTCTTTCATTCAATAGAAATTCGTTATGCAAAGGCAACTTTAAAAAAACACTAATGATGAGGTAATGAATGTGGCACCAATAGTAGGGCACTGAATTATCTAAAAAATCAAAATTGTAGGTCATTCAAATGGAGCTGAAAAGATGAATGGGGGCCCACGCTGGCATGGTATGACAACATAAAACAAGCATGATTTGCATGTAGGGAAGATTGTAAAAGACAATATTCAAAGTAATATGCCTGGAAAAGGAGATATAGGGAGAATGAGTGATAACAGCTGGATGGTTCTAATGCTTCAATGGTACTGAAGGGATTTCTTTTTAAATCTGAAATTTTATTTTTATATTCTAATATAAAATACCAAAAAAGACAGAGAGAGTATTTCTATATCTGGGGCAGAACATGGGAAAAAAAAGATGCTATATGAAGCTGTGAATTTCTATTTCATGTAGCTTGTTTTTTGTTTTTTTTAAGTGTATGTAACATATTCTACTTTTTTTTTAATTTATTTTTTATTATATATTTTTATATACAAAACATATGCATGGGTAATTTTTCAACATTGACCCTTGCAAAATCTTCTGTTCCAACTTTTCCCCTCCTTCCCCCCACTTTCTCCCCTAGATGGCAGGTAGTCCCATACATGTTAAATATGTTAAAGTATATCTTAAATACAATATATGTACACATATTTATACAGTTATCTTATTGCACAGGAAAGATTGGATTTAGAAAGAAGGTAAAAATAACCTGAGAAGAAAAAAACAAAAATTCAAGCAAACATTAACAGAAAAAGTGGAAATGTTATAATATATCCTACTTTAAAAACTGTCTTGCTTCTCTGTGTTTTCTTCTGAACTTCTTTTCTGTTTTTATAAAAGTGTTATGATGGTTCTATATATTATATATATATGTATATTGCAGGATAGTCACTATTGTCAACTTCCCTTCTTTCAAATTTTCTGCCCTATTAGCTAAAAGAAGGGAAGAAAAAAATCTAACAAATTAGCATTGTCAAACAAAATGATAATATACAGTCCAAAAATGTATGCCTTTGCATCTTGTGTCCATCACCTCTTCATCAGTTAATGGGTAATGTGCTTTAAGCTAGGTCCTTTGAAGATTTGGCTAGTTATATATTGGAGCAAACTTCTCCAGACTTTCAGTTACCTTTTTTTGACAATGTTGCTAATCTTTTATAACTTATTCTCCTGGTTCTTTTTACTTCATTTTGTATCAGCTTGAACTACCCAAGATTCTCTGAAGTGGTCTCTTTTGTAACTTCTTATTACACAGTAATAGTCCCTTACATGCATAAATTGCAATTTCCTTAGCCATTTCCCAGGTGTCTAAGAGACAATCTAAGGTATCTCCTTTGACTTTCTAATGACTTTCTCTTTCCCTCTTCCTTCTACATTATGATCTGGAAGTTTGTTTTATTTATGATTATTCCTTCATGTTGTTTTTGTTTGGTTGTTTAATTGTGGTGTCTGACTCATTATGGGTACATGGGGTATTCTTGGCAAAGATAGCAGATTAGTTTGCCATTTTCTTCTCCAGTATGTTCCCATTTACAAATGAGGAACTGAGGGAAATAGGGGGTTAAGTAGACTTCCCCTCTTATTCCCCTCTTCCAACTCTGCTTATTATTGAATTTGGTCTCTTCCTACACCAAACTTGTGTGCATGTCAAGACATTTACCACCCAAGGAAATACTAAAGAAGGGAAAGGGACCTCTATGTGCCAAAATGTTTGTGGCAGCCCTTTTTCTAGTGGCTAGAAACTGGAAAATGAATGGATGCCCATCAACTGGAGAATGGTTGGATAAATTATGGTATATGAATGTTATGGAATATTATTGTTCTGTAAGAAATGACCAACAGGAGGAAAGAGGCAGAAGGTAGAGGTACATGCTCACCCCAATTAATTGCAGAAGATAATACTATCTCCTCAATCAAAATCAAACCAATTAAAGGGCTTTGTGTTATTGGATGAAAATATTTTTGTGATTGAAGAGAATCCATCATATCCCTTGGAGTTATGTATTAAAAGAGCAAGTTGTTTTACACCCAGCCAGTCACAGGTTGTTGGATCCAGTGATGAAGGTCTCCTAAAAGGAAACTGATCTTAGTGGGCAGAGCAGATTTCTCTCTTTGCCTCTCTCTCTCTCTCTCTCTCTCTCTCTCTCTCTCTCTCTCTCTCTCTCTCTCTCTCTCTCTCTCTGTCTCTCTCTCTCTCTCTCTCTGTCTCTCTCTCTCTCTGTCTCTCTCTCTCTCTCTCTCTCTCTCTCTCTCTCTCTCTCTCTCTCTGTTTTCTGTCTTTCATTTTATTTCTCTCCATTTCTCTTTCTGTTTTTTTCTCTCTCTAATCTCCCAATCTATTTCTCACTTTTCCTCCTTTTCTCTCTCTGCCTCTGTAAGAAAATGGAGGCAGCAAAGATAGCAACTTTGGCTTTTTATATTATTCTCCAATTTACCTTTGGCATCAAATGAATTTTACAGATAAATGTTACTCCTCTATTTCACCACACTCTAATGGGGCTTTTCCTCCTGATTTGCTCCTCTTAGAATCCTTCATCTTGAATGTCACTTCAAGAAGGCCTTTCCTTTAATCCCCTAAATTGTTAATTTTCTCTTCCTCACCAAGTTATCTATGTATTAACTATTTATATAACCCCATATCTGTCTAATTCAGTACAAGCACCAGATCATGTTAGCTTTTTCTTTGTATCACTAGCAGCTAGAATGGACCTTGAACAAGGTAAGCTTATAACAGATACTTTCTGAATTGAATTTGTTGAAACTCTTGGAGTTTTCTTATACAGTACTACTTCTCCTATCACTGGCCCATGACTCCATTGCACCTTCTCCCCTCCAATTCCCAGAACCTCTTGATTTCCTCTAATCCTCAGTTTAAGCACCACCTTCTCTGACCTCTACAGCAACTATTGCCTCTCACTCTCCATAGTTCTGTATTTATTTTTACATATATTTTTGTTTGCCTTTTGTCCCCCTTGATAGAGTGTAAACTATTTGAGGACAAGGACAGTTTTGCTTATGTGCTTATTTGTACCGTCAATGTCTAAGGTCTATTGCTTAGCTCACAATCAGTGCTTAATAAATGCTGGTTGATAGATTGCACAAAATAAAAGTTGAAGAGGAAACTGAGAATGACAATAAGGTTAAAGGAACCATATGTCTTTTCTCTCTGGACCTTTCCAGCCAAAAGAGTACTCTGGGGATCTAGGATTAGTGAGAATTGACAGGAACAAAAACTCTTGCCATCAAAGACTTACTGTAATTCCCTCTACTTTGTCAGAAAATAACCATGACCTTTGTTTTCTGAGGCTAAAGTCATTGGGCCACAGTATTGTCACCTCAGGCAGCTCAACTTCCCTGGAATTTGGTAGTTACACAGCTCTTTGCCACAGCTGCACTGAATCCTTGGTACACATTTGCTGGTCAAACGGCTGTAAAATCACTAGATAAACAATGATTCCTGGGCCCTATTTAAGTGTCTGATTTATTCCTTATTTTGAACAAAACACTTTTGTACAAACCTTATTTCTTCCCACCCTAAGTAAATCATCAGACTAAGTAAATCATCAGACAGAAAAACAGTGATTCACTGGCTGTCTTCCTGGTAGCTGTACCTTTCCTGTTGCCACCCAGCTGGGAATATTCCCTAGTCTTAGTGATGTGGGCTTAATCTCTTCCCTTGTCAGGAAGAAATCCAACCAGCTATTATCAGATATAATTAAATTCCCAGACTATCCGGCTTGTATAGCGTGATTGGGATGCACCTCTGTGCATCTTTAAACAAACTTTGAGATACTGATGAGCATAGCTTTACACAGGTGTGGGACCTGGTCTTCCAGGTGCATTCTATCTGGCTCTTTGATTCTCAGACATCTGCCTTTACTTCTTTGGCTTCCCTGAGAAACTCCCTAAATCTGTATTTCCCCTATGAAAGATCTGGTTATGATAAAGATCTTTGCTAGATTCTTTTCAGGACAAAACCCACTATGAGGTTACACTTATAGAGAGTAACCTCTTTCTCTTCCTCTCTCTTTCTTCCCTTTTTCTCCCTTCCTTTCTCTGTCTCTCTGTTTCTTTCTGTCTCTTTCCCAGTGTATGTCTCTGTCTCTGTCTCTGTCTGTCCCTTTCTCTGTCTCCCCTTCCCTCTCTCTTCTCTCCTTCCTTCCTTTCTTCCCTCCCTCCTTCTGCTCTTCTCTTTCTCCTTTCCTCTTTCCCTTCTTCTGTCCCTCCCTTCCCATAGTGTCTTCCTCTAATGGCATCTTTCTTCTTTACTCTAGCTAGCTCTGGTTAGTCTGTTAAACTCCTCTATGGATCTAACCTGCCAGTCAAGGCTTACTCCCACCTCAGGAAGTATTTCCTTTCTCCTGATTAATTGTGAGTTTCCCTGGGGAAAGTGTCTTTCATGTGCTCTCTCACGCTATTTTATATTTACCATTTCTGATGTCTATTATATATGCCTTCATTTTTTCTGTAACCTATTCCACTAAATAAATCTATCTTTTGCCAAAGAAAATGGTCATTGTGATTTTGTCGCATGTTTATTTTGAATTAGGAATTTGTATCCCGACCTCATCATCCATCAATTAATCTAAGCATTTATTAAACACCTTTTGTGCATCAAGTATCCTACTAAATACTAGGAATCCAAAGATGAAAATGAAATAATCCCTGCCCTCAGGAAGTTTACATGAACATATTAGAATCATGTAATAAGATTTCTTTAAAAATATTTCTTTTAGGATACTGATAGCCATTGGAGTTCCCCAAAATGTTAATTACTATATAATGTATCTAATCTCTCTGGGGCAGTTAGGTGGCAGAGTGAATAGTTGAAAGAATTATTTCTTTCTTACATTTAATAATTAATTATTGTAATAGGACCAAGGTTTTTTGCATTTTTTATTTTTTCATCTAGAAATCAATCAGTGTGGGAATCTTGGACAAGATTTACTTGCCCAGGCTAAAATCTAATCAAAGACAGTAAAGAAATTCTAAGTTTAATTGCATGGATGGACTGCCTCTCAAGTCTGGGAAAATGTGAACCTCCTTTTGTCAGACAAGTGGAAATTGGTATGTCTTTGACCACGATTTGGGTGCTCAATAACATGTACCTCAGGAACCTCATTGGAATATAACCCCACCTCTCATTATAGTATTCTTTCTTTCCCTAATTGTCAACTAATCAGAGTTGATTGTCACCCTAAAAAACACCCACTCCTCTAAGGACATATAAACTAGGAGTTTATCTCCATGATTACGCTTTGGTATTCAGAGTATCATTGACCCTTTTACAAATAAAATGCTACTATTGTTGATAAATGACTTACCCAGAAACTATATCTCTTGAACTTTTTAAACATCACAGTATGATGGACCTGAGTCAGGAAGACTCATCTTCATGAGTTCAAATCTGGCCTCAGATACCATGTAACCCTGGCCAAGTCTCTTAGCTCTGTTTATCTCAGTTTCCTCATCTGTAAAACGAGCTGGAGAAGGAAATGGAAAACCATTCTAAGAAAATATCAAATAACATCATGAAGAGTCAGAGATAGTTGAAAATGACTGAATGACAACAAATCCTCTCTTGCTTGGGAAGCTAGCTGTATGAGATGATGTAAAGATAAAATGTATAAGACTTTGCAACTGACTAAATATGGAGAATAAGAAGAGGGGGGAAAATTCAAGGATGACTCTAACTGGGTGATGAGAATTATGGTACATCTACAGAAACAAGAGAGTGCAATGGAGTGAGTCTAAGGGAAAAAATAATGGGTTCTATCTTGGACATACTGACTCTGGGCTGAGGCACTTGAGTGGTTCTTACTCAATTACCCGTTGGATTAGATTCCTTCTGAGATTCTTTCCAATGATGAGATGTTGGGATTCTGAGGCTTTCCTGAAATAAACCCCTCCCTCTATTTAATCTTTAATGAGAGTATGTAGCAACTCTCAGCTCAGTCAGTGACATCTGGACATGGGAAATAACATATTTACATATCCCTTCAGAGTTTATTTTTGTAACAACATTATCATTAATATGTTCTTTTATATTTATACATTGCTTAAGAGTTGTAAGCACCTGATTTCTCATACCTCTTTTGATTCTCCCAGCAGCCCTGTAAAGTAGATAACAATATTCCCAGTGTTGTTTTATGCATGGCCTTTTTGGGAGAGGTGCTGTCTATTCACTGGGAAAATTTACATTCAGGACAATGATGTTTCCTTTGGCTGCTTATCCTTGATCCATGTTTTGTCTCTACCTGGGACTTCCAATCCTACTCTCTGGCTCTGAGTGTAGCTGGCTCATCAGAGAACCTATTGTATATATAACCTTCCAATTCCTCTTTGCTATTGCCTGTTCCTTACTAATAGAGTGGTCCCAGGTACAGAGAAGGGCTACTTCTGCCCTTGTGGTTCTTTCTTCTCACTCTTGAAACTTCTCTCCAGAGTCTGGAGATCAGCCAGGTTTGAGGTTGCTTTCTGACTTCCATCAGATGGCCTCCCCTACCTTTTGGCTTTTTTCTTTTCTTTAGTTTGTAGGCTTTCTAGGTGGGGTCAACTGGAAAGCTGGGGAGCTATTCCTTCCTTCCTTCCCACAAGTTTGGCAGAAGGAGAAGGAGGGTTTTACAAAGTGGCAAGAAGCAGAGCAAATACATATAAGAAGAGAAGAAGGGAGAAGTCCTTTGAATAGCATATATCTGCAGAAATAAAGATGCAAACTAAAGTCACTGTTGGATCAAGTTCTTTCAATCACCAAGATAGGCTCTTGTTGAATATTAACCTAGCATTCGTTCTTGGTAAACTTTGTAAACTCTTCTTTGTCTAATCTAGATAACTTTGTATTTGGGAACCACTGGATTTTTACTACTTCATGTGGAATTGTAAAATATAATGGCCCATTAATTGTTTTAAGACTGATTCCTTATGGCACTGGGGAAGCAAATGAAAGGACATGCTTATATTTGGAAGTACACTCAAAAAGTTATCAAACTTTGATCCATCAGTGTTACTACTGGGCTTATATCCCAAAGAGATTTTAAAGAAGGGAAAGGGACCTGTATGTGCAAAAATATTTGTGGCAGCCCTCTTTGTAGTGGCCAGAAACTGGAAACTGAGTGGATGCCCATCAATTGGAGAATGGCTGAGTAAATTATGGTATATAAATGTTATGGAATATTATTGTTCTGTAAGAAATGACCAACAGGAGGAATACAGAGAGGTTTGGAGAGACTTATATGAACTGATGCTGAGTGAAATGAGCAGAACCAGAAGATCACTATACACTTCAACAACAATACTATATGAAGATAATAAAAATAATAATAATTGCTTTTAATAAACATGTATGCTTTTAATGGATTAGTAGGTGGTGCACAGACTGCTGAGCCTGAAATCAGGGAGACTCATCTTTGAGTTCAAATCCAAGCTCATTCACTTACTAGCTGTGTGACTCTGCCCAAGTCACTAATGCCATTTTTCTCAGATCATCATTTGTAAAATGAGCTGAAGAAGGAAATGATTAACTAACCATTCCAATATCTTTGCTAAGAAAACCCTAAATAGAATCAGGAAGAGTCAACAAATCTGACACAAAAATAATATGCTTATTTTTTTTGGAAATATTTCATTATGTGTGAAAACAACTTTTAACATTCATTTTTAAAAATTTTAAGTTCTAAATTTTTTCTTATCCTTTCCTTCCCTCCCTGCCTCCCTCACCTTGAGAAGGCAAGCAATTTGAAATAGGTTATACATGTTCAGTCATGCAAAACATATTTCCATGTTGGTCACATTGTAAAAAAAAAAATAAACCTCCCTTCCAAAAAAACCTCAAGAAAAATAAAGTAAAGAAAAGAACACTTTAATTTGCATCCAGATTCCATCTTCTTCGGGAGACAGAGAACATTTTTCATCATAAGTCTTTTAGTATTTTTAGATCATTGTGCTACTGAGAATAGCTAAGTCATTCACAGAACAACATGTTCTTAATAGTGTTTCATGCTTCTACCTAAACACACACCTTTTAAATTGTTTTTTTTTTTTTTTCTTTTTCTCTTTTTTTTTGAAACTTTTTTTAGGAAGGTCTGCGTTAGACCTGAAGAAAGCTTCGGGAATTTAAGCCCCTTTACAATTATTTGGGAAATCCATTTATTTCTTCATTCATTTCCCAGTTTTCCTATTATTATCCTAGGTATCATTATCCTTCCAGTTTAACTGGGCTGTATTGATAGTGAGGGAATTAACCAGGGCCAAGTAAGTATATGATTTCTTTGTCTTTTTTTTTTTTTTTTTTGCAAGTTTGGGAAGTTTCCAACAGGTAAACACCAATGGACCAATGGGCCAAGAGTGTGGTTTGTCAAGTACATACCCAGAGGTAAAGGAAAGGACAAGTTTACAAGCAGCTTCAGTGTTGGGCAGAGTATACCAATATTCCTTCCTATGCCTTTTAGTTTTCTCTTACATAGGAATCACTCTCTCTGAAACTCATTTACCATTTGTGGCTTTTGCTATAATCTCTATCTAATAATTCTATCCTGTTCTTTGATCTCAATCCTAATAAATCCCAAATCTACATCGTTTGTATTATAATTTTCTATTTCCAAATATCTTTAGGCATGTCCACCTGGATATTCCACAATCATCTCAAACTTTACATATTAAAAAAAATTGAACTTAATATCTTTTTTTCCTCTCAGATACACCTTTGGAAAATTGTTTTCCTTATCCCTCCTATGTACTTCACATTTTTTCCTATTGATGGTGCTGTCATTCTTTTCCATAGTTGAATCCTTGGAGTCCTTTTTGACTTTTTCTTCTTCCTATTTAGCATAATGGTAGATTCATAGCTAGAGTTGGAAGGAATCCTGGGATATCCCCTAGTTTAACTTCTAACCTTATTCAGGAATGATCTCTATAACATCCCTGACATATTATTGTCTGGCTTCCTAATGAACTCTTCTACAGGTATGTAATTCCTGACCCTCCTAGGCCATTTTTAGGACTAATATAATGAATATCAAAAGGCCAGCGTGGTATAGGTGATAGCAGAGTTGTGGAGTACACTATGGTGCCACCTAACAACCAGACAACTCTCTGAGACTATTTGTTGAAAAGCTTATTTTATAAGCATTGGCAAAAGGAGTTTTCTCCCCCTCTGTATCCAAGAAGTCATAGATCTGCTCCAAAGAAAAAAAATATGCTATCAAATTTTCTTATGTATTGGATATCTATAAGTTGCATACTTTGATTTCAGCTTTGTCCTCTGGAACTATGTAGGAGAGACTCATTCCTTCAACACGCCAACTCTAAATATGTTCACATTGTTGATCTGGGTTACCAATTTAGTTCAACCATTTGATCACTGTAGGTCAGGGGTTCTCAAACTATATCCTGCAGGCCAAATGTGGCTGCTGAGGACGTTTATGCAGCCAGCCGAGTTATGGCAAATGGGCTGAGGGGCGGAGACAGAGTGTGAGCTTTTGTTTTTACTATAGTTCGGCCCTCCCACAGTCTGAGGGACAGTGAACTGGCCCCCTATTTTAAAAGTTTGAGGACCATTGCTAAGAGTACATCAAGGTTTGGGCCAGTCTATAATTGCAGTATTATTTGGTTGTTACTATGTGCAATGTTCACCTGGTTCTGCTCACTTCACTCAGCTTCAGTTCATGTAAGTCTTCCCAGGCTTTTCTGAAATCATCCTGCTCATCATTTCTTATAGAACAGTAATATTTCATATGCCATATAGAATATATAGTCATATACCATAACTTATTCAGCCATTCCCCAAATGATGGGGATCCTATCAGTTTCCAGTTTCTTGCCACTACAAAAAGGGCTGCCACAAACATTTTTGCACATGTATGAAGGAGGTATATGTGTGATTATTATTTACATACTCTCCTTCTAGGACTTCTGGAAATCTTTTACAAGACCATGTTTATTTATATTGTTTGTTATATCACTACTTGCATGTACAATTCCTGTTTGTTACACCACATTGAGTCTGCACTGGCTGTGGGGAGAGTCATCACTTCTACCCTATGCTTTATTACTATGTGCTTGTGTAATACCTCTCATGCTGATGGGTTTGTGCATACCTGTTTCTAATAAGACCCTTCAGCCCAGAAACGTGCTAGCAATATCTGGCTTGACTGCCCACTTCCTTTTGGTGTTTTTTATCTCTCTTCCTAAGAAGTCAGGGGAGGTGTAATCACCTCCTTTTTGGGGTTCTTACCTCCCTGAGAAGTCAGGGATGGCGTGACCACCTGTGCTCTAAAACAAAAGAAAGCAGGAGATGTAAAGGGCTGAAGCTCTGAGTTGGTGCACTGAAATCAGACAACTGAGCACTTAAGGCTAATTACTTATTGGACAATACTCTATTAGCATATGCTTGGAAAAATGGCCCTTCTCACTATTCTGTGCTGGCTCCATCTTTTGGTGTATATACATAATCGTAGGAGGGATTGGGGGTGAAGTAAGACAAGCCAGAGTCACTTTGGAGGAGGAGGAGGAGAAGGGAGGTCAGTGGAGAGCTTGTGGCAGTTTTGTCCATCCCCTTTACTTCTACCCCTGAAGACTAAGGACTTTTGCTTATCTTGACTCCAGCTGATTCTGAGGTCTCCAGGGACTTCACACATGTAGGTCCTTTTCCCTTTTTTATCCCTCTTTGGGATACAGACTCAGTAGCAACACATATGCTTTCATCCCGTAACATTGACTTTCTGGTTGTTACACAAACAAGATGCTCTGTGAACGTTTTTTGTTTTCTGTGCCTGGAATGTTCTCCCCCTTCTGCTCTGACTACTGACTTTCCTCTCTTCCTTTACATCCTAAACAAAATCCCATCTTTTATTGAAAAACTTTCCCTAATCCCCCTAAAGTTTAGTGCTTTTCCTTTGTTAACCATCTCCAATTTATCCTGTGTATATACTTCTTTGTATATTTTTCTTTGCAGGTTGTTTCCCTCATTAGACTGTAACCTCTCTGAGAATGGAGATTGCCTTTTGGTTCTTATTGTATTCTCAAAACTTAGCACAGTGTCTGACATATAATAGGTACTTAATAAATTTTTATTGATTAATTAGCTATTAGATTAATTAACTATTAACAAACTTCCAACAAAAGCCAACAGAATGCTCCAGGTGAATACAGTCTATTCTTTTGATTGCTTTTTACCCCTGGCACCAGCCCAACCTTCCTGAACAAACTAACCACAAGGCTTGGAGTCTGAAAATCCTTTTAACTTCTTTTAAATCTCTGATAGTCTCTTTCCACAAAAGTCTTGATAGGGACTCTACCCACCTTAATCCCACAGCAGCTGTGTGGAGGGTAGGGCAACAAGGCTGCCATCAACTCCCATAATGCTCCCTGATTGGCTGGCAAATAAACCTAGGAATAAGGTTAAGAGGTAATACAGGGAAGGCATCAGGGCATCTTCTGAGTCCCTACCTTATTATGCAGCTTTGCAGGAACAAACTTAAACGATGCATTCTATTAGTTTTCCTACTTCTACTTGTACCTGGATGATCTCAATAGCCTCCTACCCATTCCCCTTACCTTCACTTTCTATGCCCTCCAATCAATCTTACCTACCAGATTCATCTTACACCTCATCTTTCATCAGGACAGTACTCTGCTCAGCAAGCTTCTCTAACTTTCCTTTGAAGTCTAAACATAAAATCCTCTGCCTGTCTTTCTAGGCCCTGTAAAGTCTAGCTCTACTCTGCCCTTTCCAGTTTATTTCCTTTTAATTCTCAACTACCCTCTGACAGCATGATTTCCTCTCTGCCTCATCCAGAACACAGTCAAGTCCACTTTTGTAAGCTCCTGCCTTGTTTTTGAATGGAATGCTGTCATTTTCTCCTCTTCTAAGTTCATTCTATCCAGTGCTCAAGGCCTCAGTTAAATCCCTCCTCCTCTATCAATCTGCCTCTGACTGCACTATCTTTCACTGAGCTCCCTTCCTCTTGGATATCTACAAAACTTGTAGTCTGCTCCATAAACCCTGAGGCTATATTTATTGTAAATCTAATAGATTTTGTCAGATGTGTTCCTGAAATCCAGATGCACTGGGTCTGCCATATTTCCCTGCCACACCAGGCTAGGAATGCTATACAAAGGAAATGATGTGATTGGGGTATGACATCTTAGTAAATCTTGCCCCAGTGCTCTATCTATGGCCCTTCACTAAAGCCAGGTCTCAAGTGCCTTGCAATTATGAATAGATAAATGTAATGATGATTCTTGTTTCTCTCCCTAGAAGATTAGTAAGGACCATATCTAATAGTGATACATCCTTTATTCTCTGGGTTCAAGTCTCATGTCTAAGATATACTGGCTCTGTGACCTGTCAATGTTCTAGGTAAGATTATATTAAGGTTTATATGTAGGAACTTACCAAATTGCTCTCCAGAATGGTTGGATCACTCCACAACTCCACCAACAATGCATTAATGTTCCAGTTTTCCCACATCCCCTCCAACACTTACCATTATCTATTTCTGTCATCTTAGCCAATCTGAGAAGTATGAAATGGTACCTCAGAATTGTTTTAATTTGCATTTCTCTAATCAATAGAGCATTTTTTCATATGATTAGAAATGACTTTAATATCTTCATCTGAAAATTGTCTGTTCCTATCCTTTGATGATTTATCAATTGGGAAATGGTTTGTATTCTCATCAATTTGAATCAATTCTCTATACATTTTAGAAATGAGGCCTTTATCAGAAACACTGGCTATACAATTTTTTCTCCTAGCTTTCTGCTTCCCTTCTAATCTTGGCTGCATTGTTTGTTTGCTGTTGTTATAGTTTTGGTGCAAAACCTTTTTAATTTAATTTAATAATAATTAACTATTTTGTATTTCATAATGTTCTCTAGTTCTTCTTTGACCATAAATTCCTCTCTTCTTTATAGATCTGAGGGTAGACTTCCTATCTTCTGATTTGTTTATAGTTTCACCCTTTAAGTCTAATTCTTTGTTTTTCAAAAGGACTATTGACATCACATGATGTCTTTTATGAAAATTGAAATTAAGTGAGGCAGAGCTGTACAAAGTCATGATCCTCACAGGAGTGACAAGACAGAAATCAAAAACAAAAAAATCAATCTGGGAGGGGAAGACCCCCAGGTTTTCTGGAAAACAGAAACAATTGCTATTTATATTCATTTTGAGACAATTGGGGTCCAAAAATGACCAAGAGTTGCTTAGTCTAGGACTTATTGTTGGCTAGAGCAATTTGAGTTTAAGACATGTTTCTTGCCCGTGAACCTAAGATATCTTACAAGGTTTCAGTGATCAAATTTACATTCATTTGGGCAAAGCACCACAGGAAAGTGATATCTTATGTGGAGAGAGAGAAGGAAAAGGAAAGAAGAAAGAAAAGAAAAAGGAGTTGTGTTGCCCAATTGGCCAGTTCCAGTTGGGTCTCCAGTGGGACAGCTCCCATTCTTACTCACAGAGATTGTTGTTTGTCCTTCATTCTCTAAATGACCACGACATCAGGGAAACCATGCTATGATGATATAGCTGGTGTAGACACCAGATGATGGCAGGCACCAAAATTTGGGGTTCTGAAAAGAATTCACAATGGTCATTCTCTTTGGCAAAAGGTAGATTTGGGGGAAGAGTTACCGACAAAATGAAGGGATACAATAGACATCAAGAATGGTAAATATAAAATAGAGTGGGAAAGCATAGAAAGGTATTTTAATAATTCATGATGGAAAGAGCAAGTTCTCAAATGGAACTTGTCACTTACCAGGAGAAAGGAAACACCCCATGAGGTTGTAATTTGCCCTTAGCTGGTAAGCTAAATCCTAAAAGGGACAGAACACCCCAAAAGAGTTAGCTGTAAGGAGGAAGAGTGGGGTCGGGAGAGACATAAAGCGTGGTGGGGTTAGGAGACATACCACATAGCATGGGGTGGGATAAGGAGAAAGACACATGAGCCAGAGTGTGTGGTGGATTGATCCAAAAGAGGACAGCAGCCAGGTGTGGTCTCTAAGTAGATTTCATAGGGAAAATTTAACCTCAGGGACATGACTGGGATTTCTGACAGGACATGGCAAGGTGAGGTTGCTTAAGACTCCTGATGAACCACAGGGATTTAACATAACTTGGATTTCTGACTGGAGAACCTCCCAAAAAGGTGGGACCTAGGATCTAAATTGATCTCTATCAGTGCTTCCTCCCAGCCTACCTCAGGAATTAGTTTTTATCAGTTCCTCTGCTAACCACACCCAATGTTGAAGATCTCATCAATGATATGAAATGAACTGAATTTTAGTTAGGGAGAGCAGTGCAAAGTCACCAACCTCACTTTCTCCTCTGGAGCCATGTGGGTCCAGTGGCAAGATATAGATTAGGGCTGCAGAAGGCTCTGGATGCAGTGGGAGACTGGGCTTTTTCTTTTTTTCTTTTTATTTTTCTGAGATAATTGGGGTTAAGTGACTTGTCCAGGGTCACAAGCTAGTTAAGAGTTTGAACTCAGGTCTTCATGACTTCAGGGCTGGTTCTCTATCCACTATGACACCTAACTAATTGCCTCATAACTGGGCTTTTTTAAGCTAAGGTCTCAACAGGTCTCCTTTATTAGCCAGTTATTGGTGGAGTCAGCCTGAACAAGCATCTAAGCAAAAAACACAAAACAGGAAAAGATTTATTGTTGTGTTGATTGTCAATTTAAAAAAGAGATGGAGAAAATGTTAATAATAGAGTTAACATAAAAATCTATTGTGAGTACATTTTTTTCAGAGAGCCGGTTGTTAAACATTTTTGAAGACATGGAGACAATCTTGATTTGTGAAAGAAAGTGCTAGGAGAGGACTTGCTTTGTGTGGCTGGTTCTGAAAAAGCAGCTAAATGTGGAGATCCCCAACATGCCATATTTTAATCCTTAGCAAGTTCTCATTGCAAGTTTCTGAACAGGGAAATTTTCCTTAGAAAGATTATTTTTTGGCAGCAATATGGAGATCAGTGTAAATGGAGAGATTAGAGGCAAGGGGACTAATTAGGAGGCTATGTTACAATAAACTAGATGAGAGGTACCAGGACCCAGTCTGGAATGGTGGTTGTATAAATGGAGAATCGGAGAATTCCATGGAAGCTGGAAGGGACCCGAGAGACCAGGCAATCTTCCACATAGAAGAAGGAATTTCCACCGTAATAAGTGGACAAGTGGTTATCATACTCCTTGATAGCCACCTAGGAGAGAGATCACACCAATTTTCTAGGCAGTTTCTTTTACTTCTGGACAGCTTTAATTATTAGAGAGGTTTCCTGACATTCAGTCTAAAGTATTTCTTTGTACCTTCCCCCACTTCCCTTGAATTCCAGGTCAAACTGAAGTTAAATTCCACTTACACATACTTAAAGTCAGTTAGCATGGGTCTCCGGAAGTTTTCTTTTCTTTTTCCTAGTTACCTCAGCTGCTGGTTGTTTGTCCTGAGTTCAGTGCTCTTCACCATCCTGGTGCCTCTGGATTTTCCTGTTTATTAATGTTCTTCTCAAACAGTGGTGCTTATTAGCATAGCATATGTGTCCAAGGGCAAAGTCCCTTTTCCTGGAAGTCTCGCTCCTTCTAATGCCTTCCAACATCACATGAGTTGTTTTGGCTCCTGCATTGCTCTGTTGTCCCAGGTCTTTGTCAGAGCAACCACTGTCTGATCAAGCTTCCCTTGCTGTATGCTTGTGCACACACAAATGTGACTTTTTTGTACCTACATATAATTCTTTACATTCGTCCCTATTAAATTTCATCCCAATATTCTTGTCTGTGAAGATTTTTTGTGATTCTATCATCCATTGAGCTAACTCTCCCTCACAGCATTGCACCATCTATAGATTTCATCAGCATGCTGTTTATACCTTTATCCAGGTGACTCTTGCATATTCCCAGCAAGTTCTAATCTATATTTTTGTTGGTTGTTTTCCTTGGATAAGGGGGTCTACTCTCTTTGTCTTATATGTAACCACTTTTTAATAAGAAGGAGAGAAGCTGGTGATTATAAAGTAAGGGTCACATATACTTGTCTTTCCACAGTCAATAAACTCTTCCATTTTAGTCATGATTTTAAGTGTTAACTAATATGTAATAGGAAAGACTCTCTTGGAAAATTGTCAAGAACCATAGTTGTGACAAATGAGGGATCCATTGGGGATCCAATGTCAGGGCAGCTTGTCTAATGGAAAAACATCCATATAAGCCCTCAAAAATATTTGTGTTTTTGTATGTTTTATTTTTTTATTTTTATAGCTTTTTATTTACCAGATATATGTACGGGTAATTTTTCAGCATTGACAATTGCCAAGCCTTTTGTCCCAATTTTTCCCCTCATTCCCCACACCTTCCTCCCCCAGATGGCAGGCAGTCCCATACATGTTAAATATGTTAAAGTATAAGTTAAATACAATATATGTATATATGTCCATACAGTTATTTTGCTGTACAAAAAGAATCAGACTTGAAATAGTGTACCATTAGCCTGTGAAGGAAATCAAAGATGCAGGCAGACAAAAATAGAGGGATTTGGAATTTTTGTAGTGGTTCATAATCATCTCCCAGAGTTCTTTTGGTGGGTGTAGCTGGTTCAGTTCATTACTGCTCTATTGGAACTAATTTGGTTCATCTCATTGTTGAGGAGAGCCACGTCCATCAGAATTGATCATCATATAGTATTGTTGTTGAAGTATACAACGATCTCCTGGTACTGTTCATTTCACTCAGCATCAGTTGATGTCAGTCTCTCCAGGCCTTTCTGAAATCATCCTGTTGGTCATTTCTTACAGAACAATAATATTCTATAACATTCATATACCATAATTTATCTAGCCATTCTCCAACTGATGGGCATCCACTCAGCTTCCGGTTTCTTGCCACTACAAAGAGGCTGCCACAAACATTCTTGCACATACAGGTCCCTTTCCCTTCTTTAAGATCTCTTTGGGATATAAGCCTGGTACTAATACTGCTGGATCAAAGGGTATGCACAATTTGGTAACTTTCTGAGCATAGTTCCAAACTGCTCTCCAGAATGGCTGGATGTTCAATAACTATTTGTTGAATGAATGAGTTAGAAATCTCGTGAGTGAGTTGCCCGTGTTCAGCACACCAAAGGGATGGGCTGTTCTCGTGAAACCCTCAGCAGGCTTCCCCTAAAATTAAAGTTGCCAGGAAGGGGCACTGGGACTCATTTGATACAAAGGTGTCTGACTTGTGGGTTTAAAGTCAAAGGTTTAACACACTGAAGCAGTCTAAAGTAGTATTTCTGAAAAATAATGAATTTACTCACAGGTTAAAAAGAGAAAAAAAATCAACTTTCAAGATGAATTAATAAAAAAAGATTCTTCCCCTCTCATTTTTTCTGACAATCCGAATTTAAACTTGGAGGATATTCAATGTCTCTAAGTTGAAAGGGACTTCATAAGTCATCCTGCTCCATCTGTACCTGAACAGGAACGGGCTATATATAAACATCATTATTTTCTTGCCTCTAGTCTCGAGGAAGCCCATTCCATGTTGGGATAGCTCGAAGTGTTGGCCAAGTTTGCCTTTTTTTTCTGAGGCTGGGG
The DNA here is from genome assembly GCF_048593235.1 of Sminthopsis crassicaudata. Classification (NCBI taxonomy): domain Eukaryota; kingdom Metazoa; phylum Chordata; class Mammalia; order Dasyuromorphia; family Dasyuridae; genus Sminthopsis; species Sminthopsis crassicaudata. The sequence goes on from NC_133618.1 coordinate 625,902,853, forward strand.
TTAAGTGACTTGCCCAGGGTCACACAGCCAGGAAGTGTTAAGTGTCTGAGACAGATTTGAACTCAGGTCCTCCTGACTTCAAGGCTGGTGCTCTATTCACTGCGCCACCCAGATGCCCCAAGTTTGCCTTTTTTTAGCCTAATTCTGCCTCTCTTAACCTTTTGGTCACAACTCCTAGTTCTGGCATCTGGATATAAGCAGAAAAAGTCTAATCCTTCTTCCTTATGGCATCATATTTCACATACATGAAGTGCCATCATATCCTTCCTTCTTCAGATTAAATACCACCAATTTATTCAGTGGGTCCTTTACATCCCCTTGCCATACAGATCTCAAGAAATCCAGTGAGCTTTGGCCTATTGCTGGTATCTAGCTGGCAAAAGGAACTCCATGTTTGACCACTGACTGATCTGGGAAGATTCTATGTCCCAACAATTGGTTGACTACACTTAGAGTTAGGAATGTGAGGTTAGCAAACTTCATCTAATCCAGGTGTGTAAGGTTAGCAAACTTTCCTAGTCACAGTGTTCTTATTATTGAGAAGGTAGGTCTCAGTCCAGAGTACCCATTGAATGAGAGCTGCTGGGGGGGCCCCTCCCTCAGGCCCTGTGCATTAGCCCAGCAACAACAATCAGCTATAAAGCTGATGTAGGATTCATTGCTGGAGCCCCTGAAGCATATCTAAGATATTGAAGAGTGAGGGAATCATATAACCTTATCTGTGTGTAAAAATTGTTTGAATTGTGCTCTTTCCTTCTTGGTATTTCCTCACAATAACATGATTGACTCTGAACTTAGCTGGAACCTAGGAAAGGAAGCTTGAGGTCGTCATCCACCCTGATGCTGTGGATGTTGGCCCAGTTTTCTCCTGCCTCCAAAACTGTGTTGAGCCTAAAATGCTAAGCTTGACCTATGCCTAACTGTTCGATGACCTCCTTACCCTCCACAACCAGCTGCCTAACTCCCATTCCCTCCACCAATGAGCTGCCCTGGCTTCCTTCAAGGCTCAGTCCAAATCCAAAGGCTTTGTAGGAAGCCTTTCCTGGTCCCCCTAGCTGCTAGGTCCTCCCTTATGGGTTATCTCCAATTTATTCCTCATCTGTCTTGTTTGTATGTAATGGTTTGCATGTTGTCTTCTGTGGCCTGGTCCACCTAATATGAAGAGTGTAGTAATGAAAAGCATGAGCCAGACAGAAACCATCGTGGCAATTCCATTTATTGATCTGAGAGCCAAGGTTCATATACTCTTTAATATGGCAATAACATTAAACTTTTTCAGGCTACTTGTGGCCATTCCAAGGTCACAGCCATGCATCATTTCCAACTTTCCAGCTTGACATTAACATGAAAGAGGAATGAGCAGTAATAATCTGCTTATTTAACAGAGTCATAAATTGCATAGTTCAGGATGCTTTGTTCCTTTTACATGCATTGTTTACTGAGATACCTTAAATTTATCTCAAGCATGTCTTTCAACACTGTCAGGGTGGACAGAGAGCCAATGCTGTGAATTACAAGTAGTCCAGGGAGGACGGAGGGCCAATACTCTGAACTACAAGTGTCCCAGGGAAGATGGAGAGCCAATGCTCTGAACTACAAGTAGCTCTTACAGAGAGCAGATCTCAAGTAATACCTGGACCAGACTCTTCCTGTACATGGACTTATTCAATACTGGCCCTCTAAAATCTTTTCCCTTGTATTGTGAGATGCTTTGTGGGCAGGCCCTGATTTTTACCTTTCTTTGTATCCCTAGAATTTGGCACATTCTAGCTCATAGTAACTGATTATTAAATGCTAATTGACTGACTAACTGACTGACTGATCTGAAACCAAACACAATAATTCTTTTTGGTCCTTATGGTATTAGTCTTATCTGGTAACTGCTTCAAAAAACGACCAGACTCAAGGGAAAATTGGTCTGGGCCACTGGACACCAAAGTGCAAAATTCTGCAAACAATAGGTATAGATTGCAGGCAGCAAGGTAACACAGTTGATTACTTGGAAACAGGAAGACTTGAATTCAAATTCTATTTTTGACAATTATTATCTGTATGTTTTGCTATATATAGCTGTATAGCAAATCATTTAACCTTTGTGACTTCTAAAAATTTCAGTTTTCTCATCTGTTAATGGGCATAATAATAGTACCTGCCTCACAAGGTAATTATGAGAACTAAATGAAATAGCTATCCCATATAAAGTGCTCCTTAAAATGCTATACAAATGTTAGCTGTTATTTTTCTCTTAGAGACATGGTTCTACAAAACCTCTTTTTTTTAAAAGTGGGAAATGGAGCCAAGTTTCTGATCATCAGCAGTGAAAGACAATTTAGGCTGGCTTTGTTGTAGTAAAAAATCTAAGAAAGGACATCCACAATGTCATTTCTGTGGGAAGAGGAAAGAAGAGAAGGCTGGGACTAGAAGTCCTCACAAAGGGTCCTGGAAGTTCTCTAATGCTCCTGGCTGATAGAGGCATTTACATGTGCTTCTAAGATGGAATATTTTTAGACAAAGGGGGCTCAGTCATAAGATAACCTATGATTTAAATGACACTTGTCTCTGACTCCACCCATCAATATAACCTTTCTCTGCTTCCTCTCACTCTCTGAACTGCTTATTTCCCACCTGCTCCCCAGGGAACTCAGCTATTGTGACTCAACTAAAACTACCTCTGGAACTCTCCATAAGTTCTCACAAATGACGAGATCTCAATCTTCCCCCCACAAAGTTAAATGCAGTGGTGGGCTGGTAAACATTTAATAACTAGATGTACCATAAAAATGTACACAGGATATACTTTAAAGTTTAATCTTCATTGTAAACATTTTCCTCATTACTTTCTTAAATCTAGGCAACCAAAAAAACCCAATAAATCAAGCCATGATTTGTGGCATTTACTGAGCTGTAAATTCCTACACTGAAATTTTAACTCTCAGTTCTCACCAGCTGCTTTTCTTAAAAGGGACAAATTCAGCTGAAAAGGTAACTCATCTTTTCTGCAAAGTCATCTGCTCTGGTCCAATATCATTATATAAGAAGACGGGTAGCCAAGCTCCCAGACAGCTAACTCCGTATTCCTGCAGCATGATTGATAGCCCCTGATTCCCACTTCCAGCCCCTGGAAGAAAGAGAAGCAGCAGGCAAAGGATGGGGAGGAAGATAGAGCAGAAGAAATGATTGTCATGACAATAGGGCCTTTGGACCCATGAAGGATCATGATGGCACCATGAACCAGACTACAGCATGAGTCTATTCCACTCCATTCCAGGAAGCTGATGCAAAGCACACACTATTCTAGCCAACTAACAGTACTAGAAATAATGCAAAAAAGTACTGGGCAAGTCATTAAGCAGCTCTTTTTAAAACTATAAAGATGCAAGGACCTATATTGATAGTAGGAGTATCTTCACAGGGATGTCCCTATATAAGTGAAATAATAAGACTAGTTCCAATCCAAGAGGAGGAAAAGTACTAACACAAATAGTACGTTGTAATAAAAATAACCACATTCTTGTACAGCATGATGAATATGGAAATATGTTTAGAAGAATTGCACATGTTTAACATATCAGATTGCTTGCATCTTGGGGAGGGTGAGGGAAAAGGAGTTTTGCAGAGGTAAATGTTGAAGACTATATTTTCAAATGTTTGGAAAAATAAAATACTATTAAAATTAAATATAATAATAATCACTGGCATTTATAAAGCCCTTTAAAATTTGCAAAATGTTTTACACAGATAATTACTTTAAGTTGCTTCCCAATAGGACAAGCCATAAAGAGCAGTCCTCAGTGGAAATGGGGCCAGGTCAAGAAGTTTTTATATCAGAAAGAGTCCCAGAGGTAGTTTTAGTTGAGTCACAACAGCTGAGTTCCCTGGGGAGCAGGTGGGAAATGAGCAGTTCAGAGGTGAGAGGAAGCAGAGAAAGGTTATATTGATGGGTGGAGGCAGAGACAAGTGTCATTTAAATCATAGGTTATCTTATGACTGAGCCCCCTTTGTCTAAAAATATTCCATCTTATCTACCAACAACCAGTCGATAATTGCCATAGTTTTAGGAAGCCACTGGAAGCACATGTAAATACCTCTATCAGCCAGGAGCATTAGAGAACTTCCAGGACCCTTTGTGAGGACTTCTTGTCCCTGCCTTCCCTTCTTTCCTCTTCCCACAGAAATGACATTGTGGATGTCCTTTCTTAGATTTTTTTACTACAGGCCTATACTGCAGGAGCACCTGGCATTTCCTTGAATGATGGACTAGTGGCCTTATGAAAGAGCATATAGCTCAGAATTAAATTAAAGCTCAGAATAGCAGCAAATTAAAGTCCCAAGATATTTTTCTTCAATTTGAATAATTCCAAAAAAGTCTCCTAAACTGATAAATGTTTATATTGCTCATTAACTCCTGTGGGGAACATAAATTCTCTAAATTTAAGGCCTGTTGTTTCTTTGTTATTATTTTTGATTCATTTTTCATTTGTGTCCAGCTCTTTGAGACCCCATTTGGGGTTTTCTTCCCCCTCCTTTTTTAAAATTTAATTTTAATTTTATTTTATAATTATAACTTTTTTTTTGACAGTACATATGCATGGGTAATTTTTTACAATATTATCCCTTGTACTTACTTCTGTTCAGATTTTTTCCCTTCCTCCCCCAACCCCCTCCCCCAGATGGCAGGCAGTCTTATACATGTTAAATATATTACAATATATTCTAGATACAATATATGTGTGTAGAACCGAATTTCTTGTTGCACAGGAAGAATTGGATTCAGAAGGTAAAAATAACAGTTTACACTCATTTCCCAATGTTCCTTTTCTGGATGTAGCTGATTCTGTCCATCATTGATCAATTGGAATTGGATTAGCTCTTCTCTATGTTGAAGATATCCACTTCCATCAGAATACATCCTCATACAGTATCATTGTTGAAGTGTATAATGATCCCCTAGTTCTGCTCGTTTCACTTAGCATCAGTTGATGCAAGTCTCTCCAAACCTCTCTGTATTTCTCCTGTTGGTCATTTCTTACAGAACAATAATATTCCATAATGTTCATATACCATAATTTACCCAACCATTCTCCAATTGATGGACATCCATTCATCTTCCAGCTTCTAGCCACTATGAAAAGGGCTGCCACAAACATTTTGGCACATACAGGTCCCTTTCCCTTTTTTAGTATTTCCTTGGGATATAAGCCCAGTAGTAGCACTGCTGGGTCAAAGGGTATGCACATTTTGATAACTTTTTGGACATAATTCCAGATTGCTCTCCAGAATGGCTGGATTCTTTCACAACTCCACCAACAATGCATCAGTGTCCCAGTTTTCCCACAGTCCCTCCAACATTCATCGTTATTTGTTCCTGTCATCTTAGCCAATCTGACAGGTGTGTAATGATATCTCAGAGTTGTCTTAATTTGCATTTCTCTGATCAATAGTGATTTGGAACACTCATATGAGCGGAAATAGTTTTAATTTCATCATCTGAAAATTGTCTGTTCATATCCTTTGACCATTTATCAGTTGGAGAATGGCTTGATTTCTTATACATTAAAGTCAATTCTCTGTATATTTTGGAGATGAGGCCTTTATCAGAACCTTTAACTGTAAAAATTTTTTCCCAATTTGTTACTTCCCTTCTAATCTTGTTTGCATTGGTTTTGTTTGTGCAGAAACTTTTAAATTTGGTGTAATCAAAATTTTCTATTTTGTGATCAATAATGGTCTCTAGTTCTCCCTTGGACACAAACTCCTTCCTCCTCCACAAGTCTGAGAGGTAAACCATCCCATGTTCCTCCAATTTATTTATGATTTCGTTCTTTATGCCTAAATCTTGAACCCATTTTGATCTAATCTTAGTATGTGGTGTTAAATGTGGGTCCATGCCTAGTTTCTGCCATACTAATTTCCAGTTTTCCCAGCAGTTTTTGTCAAATAATGAATTCTTATCCCAAAATTTGGGATCTTTGGGTTTGTCAAACACTAAATTGCTATTTTTATTCACTATCTTGCCCTGTGAACCTAACCTATGCCACTGATCAACTAGTCTATTTCTTAGCCAATACCAAATGGTTTTGGTGACTGTTGCTTTATAATACAGTTCTAGATCAGGTACAGCTAGATCACCTTCACTTAATTTTTTTTTCATTACTTCCCTTGAAATTCTCCACCTTTTGTTGTTCCATATGAATTCTGTTGTTATTTTTTTCTAGGTTATTAAAATAGTTTCTTGGAAGTCTGATTGGTATAGCACTAAATAAATAGATTAGTTTAGGGAGTATTGTCATCTTAATTATATTCGCTCGGCCTATCCAAGAGCACTGAATGTCTTTCCACTTATTTAAATCTGACTTTATTTTTGTGGCAAGTGTTTTGTAATTTTTCTCATATAATTCCTGACTTTTCTTTGGTAGACATATTCCCAAATACTTTATACTATCGACCGTTATTTTGAATGGAATTTCTCTTTGTATCTCTTGCTGTTGGATTGTGTTGGTAATGTATAAAAATGCTAAGGATTTATGTGGATTTATTTTGTATCCTGCAACTTTGCTAAAATTCTGAATTATTTCTAATAGCTTTTTAGCAGAGTCTTTGGGGTTCTCTAAGTATACCATCATGTCATCTGCGAAAAGTGATAGTTTGATTTCTCATTTCCTACTCCAATTCCTTTAATCTCTTTCTCAGCTCTTATTGCGGAGGCTGGTGTTTCTAGTACTATATTGAATAGTAATGGTGATAGTGGGCAACCTCGTTTCACTCCTGATCTTATAGGGAAAGGTTCTAGTTTATCGCCATTACATATGATGTTTACTGAAGGTTTTAAATATATGCTCCTTATTATTTTAAGGAATAGTCCATTTATTCCTATACTCTCAAGTGTTTTTAGTAGGAATGGATGTTGGATTTATCAAATGCTTTTTCTGCATTGGGGTTTTCTTGACAAAAATACTGGAGTGGTTGCCCATTTCCATTTCCAGCTCATTTTACAGAGGAGAAAACTGAGGCTGAGGATTAAATGACTTGCTCAGGATCACACAGCTAATAAGTGTCTGAGTCCAGAATTGAACTAAGGAAGATGAACTCCCAGACTGACACACTATCTATCCACTATGCTACTTAGCTGGCTTTTGTTACTGAGTAGGTTTAAGGATGTCAGACACAATGATTTTCAGAGGCACTGGGCAAAGAACTTCTCAGATAAAACATTAAAAATTTTCTGTAATAAGGTTTCCCACTTTGATTAATTTTTTAGATTTCAGTTTTACTTTAGTGGAATAAGATCTCATGACTTTGAATGATTAAAAAATAATTTGTATCTCCTTGGTGAATTATCATTAGTAACTATTTTAAAGAATAAAACACTTCATTCAATAATTAACACAGATTTTTTAAAAAGTGTGGATAGTGCAATTCATTATGTAAAGAGAAGTTACTTCTCTCTATTATCTCATGTATTGTAAAACATGAAACAAAACTGGTAATTTGTGTGACATTAATTTAGTTTGATACATTTCAACACTGCTTTATATAAAAGCTTATTCATTTTAGAAATAAAGTAATTCAATAACAACAGACAACAATTATATGTGACAGGCACTATGGTTATGGGAAGAAAAAAAAGTATTGTCTGTCTAAATCCTGTACATGCAAAAAGAACTACACAATGACTAACAAATGAGGAACTCTGCAAAGGTTTCTGGAGTGGAGGGAGAGTCTTAAGAACTTTTAAATGAATGAGGATTTCCAGAAGTTGAGGAGGGAGAACACTTCAGGCATTGGTGATAGTGGTGATTGAGGGAAGTGGGGGAGAGAGAGGGAAAGGTTCTCATACAAAGGCTTGAAGGCAGGAGGTGGGAATCTTTTTTTAGAATGAATGCTGGATTATTATGGTTTGGAATGGTTGGAGAAAAGCCTCATACCATATTGAAGATTATACTATGGAAGATGGTCATGTTCTTATAAAACATCCATTCATAACACATTAAGAGCTAAAAGACTAAAGCTCATGGACCATCACTCTGATCCAATATGGTGATTGTGGTATAGTTATATTTTTCCAGGCATAGGGCAGGGTTATTTAAGTGAGGGTGGAGATCTAATCCAACATACATGAAATCATTCATGCTACACCAATTTTTTTCAATTGGCAGTCTCTATTTATACAATAGTATTTGCCATGTTTCAAATATATTCTATTTTTTCTTGCCTATTATTTCAAAATCTACTATATACTTTAGGCCCGACTTGGATGCTCTAGGGAGCAACACTTCTTTGGAAGAGAGACACTACCAAGAAACAATGGTAAGTAACGAGTTTATCCTGTATATGAAGTAAGGGTTTGATTTCTGCTGAAAGTCGTCAGGCCCTCAATGATTCTGCTCCTATATTTTTCTCATGGGCTCCCTGTAAAGAAGCAGCATGATGTAGTAGTAGATAGGGAGCACAGTAAAGAGTCAAAAATTCAAGGGTCAAATCCTAGCTCTCATCTATAGTAGTTGTCAGTTTCTCACTTAACTTTCTGATTAAAAATGGCAGGGAGTCTATCTGCCTTGGAGACAGTTTTTTCTCTAGAGGTTTCTCCACCCCCAACTAGTAGAATTACAGATGTGATAAAAAAAATGAACTTAAAAAATTCCACATGGTATAGTTATTTCAGATTTATTTTTGCTCTTTCCTCCCAAATCCCACGTCATACTGGCTCTCTCCTGGATTCTGTCTTGTATTTAGTTATCTCCTAATAGGAACCTCCCCTCCTTGTATAATTGTATCTATAATCAAGTGGTACTCTGTGCCAACAAAACATCACTGTCTCTAATACCTTCTCTCCTTTCCTCCACTATGTCCCCAGCTGCCTGTTTTTACAAAGGAATTGTTAATTGTAGGTTACAGGAACTATATATTGAACAGTGATTGTGTAATAAAAAGGGAAGGAAGCTATACAACTTTTGTTTTTGAAAGGGAAATATATTTGCCATTTTTATGTATTTTAACATTCATTTAAAATATTCTTTTTAAAATAATCCTTTATTTTCTCCCAAATGACACATAAGGTCAAATTTTAAATATTCATTTTAGAAAAATTTTGAGTTTGAAATTTTCTCTCTTTCTTCCTCTTATCACCTCTCTCTTCCCTGACATAAGAAGCAATTTCATGTAGAATATACATGTTCAATCATGTAAAACATATCTATATTATCCATGTTGTTAAAAAAGCAAAAAAAAAAATGCTTCAATCAATACTTGTAGTGTTCTGGTTGGTTTTCTGGAGGTCTCTAGACCAGCCTTCATTTCAGCAGAGTTCACAGTCTTCTCTCCTTGTCTGGCTAGCTTTCTGGAGGTCCTCTGGAATGTATCTTGGTTTCTGTGGAAGAGGCAGGAGGACCACTATGATGGTCTCTGTCTTGAAGTGTCCCTGAGCCTGGGAGCTTGTGCTCCAGCCTCCAGGCCTCTGTCTTCTCTGAGTCTGTTCTAGTCCCCTTCTAGGTCTGACTCTGGCCTCTTAAATATTCTATTACAATTAAATCTTTCATCATACTGAGTATAATCCAATCATTATATCACTAGGAAACCATTATTTGTTGTAAGATTAATTCAATCATACTGAACTAGAGAACTATTAATCACCATGCTAAACTAGATAATCATTGTCTTTGTCAATTCCACTGAGCTAGCACCTTGTTTAAATCAATCATACAGAGTTTCAGCCTTCTACAATTCTTACTCTGGAGATGGATAACATTTTTCATCATAAAGACCGAAATTATCCTGGATTGTTGTATTGATCAGAATAGTTAAGGCATTAATTATTGAACTATAAAACTTAATCCTTAACAACAACAATTAAACTTTAGTGTTATGATTCTTACAAGGTACTAAATCAGTGGAATTGATAGAGACAATAATTATCTAATTTAGCATGGTTCAGTGTGATTGATCTGATCCTACAAAGAGATGCTATGGGCCAAAACTTGAAACAAGGTACTAACCAGGAGATCATTATATACTTCAACAACGATACTGTATGAGGATGTATTCTTTTCTTCCCAGGTTATTTTTATCTTCTGAATCCAATTCTTCCTGTGCAACAAGAAATTCGGTTTTGCATACATATATTGTGTCTAGGATATACTATAACACATTTAACATTTATGGGACTGCCTGCTATCTAGGGGAGGAGGAGGAGGGAAGGAGGGAAAAATTCAGAATAGAAGTGAATGCTAGGGATAATGTTGTAAAAAATTACTCATGCATATATACTGTTAAAAAAAGTTATAATTATAAAACTAACAAAAAAAAGTATATATATATATATATATAAAGAAACAAGGTATGAAGTGGAATTGAGGAGACAATGGTTAAATCTAATTTAGCATTAATTTAATCCTACAACAAATAATGGTTTCCTAGTGATGTAATGATTGGAGTATACTCAGTGTACAGCATATAAGCAAGAAGCTCTCAGGGCCAGACAGAGAAGCCCACAAGCCCACTCTTGATGCGGAGTCAAATTCATTCCATTTTCCACCTTTGTGCTGGAGGCTTTGGATTCAGAGGGAGCTAGAGGCAGAAGCTGGAAGAGACAAAGGACTAGCAGCAAGAGCTCTCAGAACCAAGGAGAGAAAGAGGCCTCTAAGAAAGGTAACCGGGCTATTTTGAAGGAGACAATAAAGGATCTGGACTTTAACTCTTGGCTACATTTGGGGTGATTATTGACTGAACTGAAACTAAGGCTGCTCCCAGAAGCTCCCCAAGAAATCTGCTCTCAGAGAACATTACACTTTAGAGAAGAACATTACACTTTAGGAATTCTTTTAATCTTTATTTATTTTTCTTTTTTAAAATAGAAGGTGCTTGTAGATGTTCACTTTACCTCTTTCCCCTCCAAATGAATTTTCCCCTCTTATAAGAATTCATAACCTTGGACTTGGTTTACTAAATTATGGCATAGAATGGTATATTATTGTCCTTTAAGAAATAAATAGTAAGAGATCAGAGAAGCCTGGCAAGACCTTTATGAACTGAGTGAAAAAAAACTCAAAGTGAGCAAAATGAAGTGAATAGGCTCAGGGAAACAATGTACAAAATAAGTATATATTTCCATATGTCTATAATAATTAATAATTAATAGTAAAATGAATATTAAAAAAGTAAATAAATAATAAGAGACATATGGAAAGGAGAAGAAAAGACTCTAAAAATTTTGAATTCATATGAGATTTAGTGATTAATTTTGGTTCCTGAGAATAGAGATCAAAATATATTTTTCTCCTTTTGTCAGAAAGGTGGATGGCTATCGATGCAGAATATTGTACATGATATGGTAGAGTGATTCTAATTAGGATGAGAGTTCTGTGATCTGAACAGCCAGACTCAGGCCAGATGTGTTTCCAGGCCTTTTTCCTTATCTGTAAAATGAGGGTTCTAGACATAATGACCTTTAAGTTCCTTTTTCAGGCCCAAATCTACAATCCTGGGATCCTATGAGACATGTGCTTAATTGTGTGGGTTGGTTTTGCTTAATTATTTTATGTAATAATAGCACTTTTCCAATATTCTCTCATTTGATCCTCAATCCTGAGAGGTTATCATTATCCTGTTTTACAGATAAAGAAACTGAGGCAGACAGATTAATTAATTGACTTGTCCAGAGTCATACAATGTCTGAGGCTAGATCCAAATTCAGGTGTTCCTGGCTCCATGTTCAATGTTCTCTCCACTGTACTCTCTTGTGGACTTTATTATTACAAGGGACAGGTTAATGGCCAGGAAGAGAAACTGTATATTGAGCAATGAGTGAAATAAAAAGGGAAGGCAGATATAAAACTAAAATACCTAAAAAACAAAACCCTAGCCATTCTTCCTCTACCTACCTTCAACCTTTATCTTTTCTTTCTTTCTTTCTTTCTTTCTTTCTTTCTTTCTTTCTTTCTTTCTTTCTTTCTTTCTTTCTTTCTTTCTTTCTTTCTTTCTTTCTTTCTTTCTTTCTTTCTTTCTTTCTTTTTTTTTTTTTTTTTTTTCTTTTTTTTTTTTCCCCCAAATAGAGTACTTTGCGAAGCATCCTCCTTGTTTTGGCTATCTTTGTGACATTATGTGATGCCACATACTACATGATACTCCTGGACATCACTAGCAAGAGTAACCAAAAAGGTAAATCTTTGTTTACAACTGTTTCCTGACTCTAGGAACAGGAGAATTTTTAGCACAAAAATGACTGGGGCAAGTTTGAATGGTCTATGTGTGTCCATTGGAGCCAAGACTCTTGGGATGGGAATAGTGGCAAAAGGTGGGGAAAGTGATTTAATCTAAAGAGGTGCTCAAGATGGAGAAAATATCCATCTAAATAGCTATCTAAAATATACCTTTGCCCTTCTGTGATGAAATTTAGAGGTAGTGTGCTTACTTTCTGCTTTTGATGTTTTCAAATTTTTTTTTAAAATCAAAACTTTTTATTTTCAAAACATATGCACAGATAATTTTCAATGGTCACCCTTGCAAAACCTTGTGTTTCAATTTCTTTTTCCATTCTTCTCCCACCATCTCCTCTATATGGCAAGTAATTCAAGATGTTAAACATGTGCATTTCTTCTATATGTATTTCCACAATTATCATGGTGCACAAGAATATTCAGATCAAAAAGAAAAAAAATGAGAAAGAAAACAAAATTCAAGTATACAACAACAAAAAAGGTGAAAATATTATGTTGTGATCCATACTCAGTCCCCATAGTCCTCTCGTGGGTACAGATGATTCTTTCCAACACAAGACTATTGGAACTAATCTGAATCACCTTACTGTTGAAAAGAATCATGTCCGTCAGAATTAATTATTGTATAATCTTACTGTTGCTGTGTATAATGTTCTCCTGGTTCTACTCACTTCACATAGCATTATGATATGTTTCTAAGGGCATTGTGAGTTAGTGGTTAGAGAATTAGTCTTGATGTTAGGAAGATGTGAGTTTAATCCTGCTTCTGATACTTAATCAGCTTTGGGATGCTGGGCAAACCAGTAGCCTTCTCTATGCCTCAAGCTTTTATCTACTTAGTCCCTCAATTCAACAAGCATCTATTATAATGTTGTAAAAAAATTACCTATGCATATGTACTGTCAAAAATGTTATAATTATAAAATTAATAAAAAAAAACAAGCATCTATTAAACATCTGCTATGTGCAAAAAGTTGTATCTGTAAAGCCTAAATTAACTTTGGAAAGAAAATAAGATGGAAAGAAAAGAAACCTTAAAAACCATTTAAGGTGGGCTTTAAGGAATTGGTAAAAATCTTTTCTAGAGGCATCAACTGCAATTTTACCAAAGATTTGCCACATGTTCTGTCTTAGGTTGCAAGGATAATGACAACATAATGCACGAATTTGACACGAAATGGAAAAGTCATTGTGAGATTTGTTCATATCATCAAGGAATACATTGCTGTAACAAGTGAGTTCAAGGCTGGCCCTAAATAGATAGATGTAAAATGACAGAATCTCTGATTTGGAGGGGACTTCACAGTTATGGAGTAGAACCTATTTGGGAACCAGAAACCCTTCTTCAACAAGTGGCCATTGGGTCTTTGTCTGAAAGCCTTTAGTGAGAGCAGCTCCTTCTCCTGCTGGAGACTTCTGATGGTTCAAAAGCTTTGCTCCATTCCTTTTTTTTTTTCTTCTTTTTAAAATTTAATTTAATTTAAATTTAATTTTTTAAATTTTAATTAAATTTTAAATTTAATTTTTTAAATTTTTATTTTTTTAATTTTAAAATTATAATTTTTTGACAGTATATATGCATGAGTAATTTTTTTATAACATTATCCCTTGTATTCATTTTTCCAAATTTTCCCCTCCCTTCCTTTATTCCCTCCCCTAGATGACAGGCAATCCCATACATTTTACATGTGTTACAGTATAACCTAGATACAATATATGTGTGTAAATCCAATGCTTTCCTCCATTCCTGGTGAAATTCAATATAACATTTATTAAATACTTGTTTTGTACAAGACACTACACAAAGTTTTAGAGAAAGATGAAAAATGACAGTCATTGCCCTTAGTATTTTACATTCATTTAGGGAGGATTGGATATCACAGAATGAAGTAGAAGACCATACTTCACAAAAGTGTTGAAGACAAAGGATTTCTAGACAAAGAATTCTGGGAAAATTTGAGGAACAGCAGAGCAGTTTTAGTTGCTGAGAGAGGAATGAGCCCTTGATCTAAGCCTTAAAGAGAGTCTGAAAATAGGGATGAGAAAGGAGTTGATCCTAAAGCTAAAGGAGTGTGACCTGCACAAGTTCGTAGATATGCATGATGACATAATTAAATTTCTCAGTTCCTGTGAAATTCAGTTTATTCATATGGATGAGGTAAAGTTATATATTCTCATGTATAAATCTTGAAAGAGGGAATATGAGCTGAGAACCACTCAATGCTCAAAGCACTTACACAATGTGGCTTTTGGTGCCCTGCCAGGCCTTCCTTTAAGGCTTGTGGGTAGTTTGAGAGTAGTCATTACATGGATTGTTCATCTTCCAAGGGTATATGGGAAAAGGGTAAGCTTCTCAATGAATTACAGGTCACCTTCATCCTATTCATTCATTCACAAGGGATAAGGAGCACATCTGTGATTTAATTAGTATAGAGAATCACCAGGTGAGGAAACTCCCTCAAGCCATGTGGTATCACCTTGTCTGTCCAGAGTCATATGATCACTATGTGTCAGACATGACTTGAACCCTAATATCCTTGTTTCTATGGCCAACTCTCTACTACTCTTTATCCATGCTACCATGCTGCCTCTCCTGAGCAAGTTTACAAGAACCCTCCTAATACTTGCTCTTTCTTCTACCAACAGAGCTCACGTTCCCTTGTCTTATGACAAAATCAGATGTAAGGAAATTTTCGATTATATGTTGTTGCTATAAGGTTGTGAAGAAAGCCAACCCCAAAATATCCTGCATAGTCTCCGAGTATATGGACTAACTCTACCTCCTCCAGTGTTGCTGCCAAAGTTACCACAATCCAATGGAACTAATCCACATTTGAGCAATGGCCTGTAATATTCTCTCTAAAATGTAATGTTCTCTGTTGAGGTTTTCTGGGGGTCTCTGGAGGCAGCCTTCATTTCACTTCAGTAATCACCACATGAGTAGCCAGGGGTTAAAGTCCAAATCCTTTATTATCTCCTTCAAAGTCTCGGGGCTCAGCTAGTTTTTCTGGAAGCCTTCCAGATCTTGGTTTCAGTGGAGAAGTGAAGGAGGACAGCTTGCCACCACTTCTCCGTCTTCCCTCGTTCTGATTCTGGCTGAGTTTGTCAGTGCTTATGTGGTCTCTTATCAAAGGTGTGAATCTTGTGGAACTATAGTAAGTACTAAGTACCTGTACTGAACTAGAGAACTGGTAAGCACCATGCTAAATAACCATTGTCTCTATCAATTCCACTGACTTAGCACCTTGTTTCAAGTTCTGGCCTATAACAATGGGCCTTTCCTGAGAATTCAGAGCAGAATGGGGCTGGGAACCAAATGGGCATGACTTTGGGTCTTCATTGTCTCAAAAGCCTTGCAAGCCAGACATACTGATTTAGAACACAGAGTGCCAACTGTGTGCCTTCTAAGATCTTCTAGGAGTTTAGGCTGTGCCCATACTTCCTATAATCGGCCATCTGTTGAATGTTCAAAGAAAATACAACTTATAATAGCATAAAATCGATCTGTCCTTTTCCTTTTTAAAAATCAGTGTCCAAACTCTGATTAGACCTTGGTTTCCTGGTGGGTATCTAGATAAGATAAAACTTGGTCTAACCTGGCTAGATAGAATGCATTAGGAGGGTTTTCACTCACTCATCTAGCGCTCAGGGCATCTCATCTCCTAGAATGCCAGAATTAAATGAACTTCCCTGGTGAGTTTGGGGTAGAGGATAATCTCTGGAAGTCTAGTCTGGAGGTGCACTGTTCCTGGTTGGGTGTAAGATGCACACACTGGAGGGATCCTGCTTGCTATGTTCTTGTTTAGCTGGGATGAATTTTGTTTTGTTCAATTTTTCCAACTCTATGACCTCATGACCGTTATGTCCATTGGGTTTTCTTGGCAAAGATACTGCAGTCGTTTGTTGTTTCCTTCTCTCATGCATCCCCATTTTACAGATGAGGAGCTGAGACAAATAGGGGTTAAGTGGCTTGTCCAGGGTCATATAGCTAGTAAGTGTCTGAGGCTGGATTTCAACTCTCAGTTTCCTGACTCCAGGCACAGGACTCTGTCCTCTATGCCTACCCTTGACATGTCTTTATATGATATCAAATTATCTCTCTTTCAACCTTTAGGATCTATGCAAGAAAACTATCTGTACCTGATACCTCTTACATATTTCTTATATGGTTTTTTCATGTGGATGAGGTAAAGTTACCAGCATAGTGCAGAACAATTTATCATCATTTTATTATTCCTTTATTGGACTAATCATTATTATTACCATGATTGTTATTATATTTTTGGTTTGACCTTGGGACCCACTATAAGAAATTCATTTCGCATGATTTCTTTGAATAACCTTATCAGGAATTTACAGGGATGTTAAAGCCTGGTTATTATGGCAAATGAACAAAATTGAAAGCCTGCTGATATTGTTCATGAATGCAATCAATAATGAATGCTACTTGCAATGTATATTATTACATGGATGGAGTATGACTCAAGTTGTTCACAGATAAACCTTCCTGGCAATTGAGCCAATTATGGGAGAGAGTGAGCTCAATAACAGGGAACAGCAGAAGAATTAGCACTTATTGGAGTGATACAGTCTCACTCATTGAGAAATCAGCTAGCTCAGCTATGCTACTAATAGCTAGGTGGTACACTGGCAAGAGCTTTGGATATTCCTGAGTTCAAACCCAGCCTCAGATTCTTAGTAGCTGTGTGATCCTAGACAAGTCATTTATCTTCTATTTGCCTCAGTTTCCTCATCTGTAAAATAGGGATAAAATACAACCTGCTTCCCAGAATTGTGAGGATCAAATGAGATATTTATAAAGTTCTTAGCCCAGCACAAAGTAAACATTAAATAAATGATTATTCCCTTCCTTCTCTTCTCTACCCCCCCCCCCAACTCTAACCCCAGTTACTTGCCAGGAAAAAGGGAATTCTACAAAACCCCATAGTAATACCTAGATTTGTAATCAGAAAACCGGGATTAAATCAAACCCATTCCAGACATTTATAACATTATAATCTGTGTATGATCAGATTCCCTAAGATGGAGGCATCCACAATGGGACATAGCAGAGATTTACATTTGGGAAATGTCTTGTGTTTCCCCAATCCATGTGTGGGTTCAGGCTATATTCTTTGACTATCTTGAAAAGACTTCATCTTTATTTATTTTTAAAAAAAATGACTTTTATTTTTCCAAATACATGCAAAGATAGTTTTCAGCATTCATCTTTGCAAAACCTTGTTTTCCAAATTTTTCTCCCTCACTCTCTCCCATTCCCTCCCATAGATAGCAAACAATTCAATGTAGGTTAAATGTGCAGTTCTTCTAAACATATTTCCATATTTGTCATGTTGAACAAGAAAAATCAGATCAAAATGGAGCGCGGGGGGGGGGGGGGAAACACAATTGAAAAAAACAAGCAAATAAATAACCTCAAAAAAGGTAAAAATACTATACTTTGATCTACATTCAGTCTCCATAGTTCTCTCTATGTCTGTGGATGGCTCTTTCCATCGCAAGTCTATTGGAATTGAGGCTGTATTTTTAGGTCTCAGGCTGGGAGAGTCTTGCTTTCTCTTTCTGGTGGAACTGAGAGAGTTAAAAACACCTAAAGAATGGGAACCATGAAGCAAGCTGAGTGTGGATTTAGGTCTACTTAACTCTCCCTGCTAGGTCCTGGTACCTTATCAGGCTTGGGATGTGTGGATCTCTTTCATTTATCTTTTTCAGTTCTGAGCACAAGTCAGGAATTCTTAGACCTGGGAGTCTAGTTATGGCAAGCTTGGAGCCAGGAACCTAGGCTAGATGCCCTGAGATGCCAGAGTGCTAGGAAGCTATCCCAGAGCACCTTGGTCTTGGAACTTAGTGGAACTTAGTCAGTCTATAAACTTATTTTTCTCTCCCTTCCTAGACACTGAGATCTTGTTAAAAGAATAGTTGTATATTTGTTCTTGATATACATTTGAAATAAATATTCTTTTGTAATAGAACTGGGGTGCTGGGGAGGCTTTGAAAATAGATACAATTTGTGGGAACTCTAACCTTTAAGGATACCAGAATACCCTGGGTGTGGAGAGGGGTGAAATGCAACATAATGGGCCATTAAACAATGGGGTTGGGGTCACTGTTACCCATAGATGAGTTGAGTAACTTTATGTAAGTCACAACTTCTCAGAGCTTTAGCTGCCTCATCTGTTAAATGGGGATGGTAGGAATAATACTTCTATTACCTACTGTACAAGATGGTAGTGAGGTAAATGTTTTATCAACCTTATAGCACTATAGAAATGTGTAATTATTACTAGTATTAAAACTCAACTTAGTTTATGTCTTTTCTTCAGAGAGGAATGAGAGTTTTTCATAAGGAATTGCCAGCAAAACTTCCAAATAGGCTGGAGACATTAATTTCCACAATCCTCAGGCTAGCAGGATGCTATCATGCAGGCTTGGTTTCCCAGGGATATTCACCACTTAATATCTCAAGAGGCCCTATTTTCAAGAAAATAAAAATGCCTTTCAGCATTAAATCTGTGAACCATTGATCCTTGACTTATCCCTTTTTCCAATTCACATTTAGGGCTCATGACCAATAGAACCAATCATCATTAACACAGAAGCATGATTTTACAAGCTACTCTTTCTTGCCTAGTTTGCTAAGTCATGTTTGAGATTGAGGGAATAGGATTCCCACCCATCTCACCCACATGCAACTCTCTTAGGATCTCCTTTGTGAAATATATGAACTCTTTGACAATTTTATCTCACCCAGAGAATGAAAAGTCCTAAATAAAACTCCTTTGCCATAGTCATGCCCTCTCACCCTCAAGCCCATCCAGTACATGGAGGAGTCAAAGAGAATTAAGGGTTTATTCCTCTATTGGATAATTTTTCATGTGGATGACTAGAAGTACATATAAGATGGAGTAACTCTTCAGTTCACTGTTCATTCAAAAACATGATGAACATGATGGCGAGAAAGCCTTGACTTAGGATTTCATTGTTCCTGGGAGTTCTCTCTACAATAATTTTTAAGAATGTAAAGAGGCCTTAAGACTGAAAAGTTTTGAGAATCATTGGAGTATGGATAGGGATAAATGACTTGATGGGCATTATGCAACCAGTATGTTTTTTTCCCTTCTATAGTCTTTAGGTGTGACATTTCATTTTTTTCTCCTTATTCTCCTCTGGTAATATGGTTATTTTATTCTCTAAATTTTCCCAGCAGGGCAGTTTTGACTATGAAAGTTTTCTAGATGGTATCAACATCCAGTTTTTCAATAGTTGATTTTCTTGATTTTCTTCTATATCTATATCTAACTATAATTTAAGTTTTTTTTTTATTTTCACATAAAAATGAGGCTCCTTTTAAAACAGATGTTCTCACATTTTTCAGTCTCCATACCCTGTGGCTTTCTTTCCACAATCCCTGTTCAGCATGAAAGGAAATAAATTCTAAAGTTTAGCATGTACAGTCCCATAAAAATCTTTTTTTCCCAATTATTTTGTGAAAGGAAATACATTCTAGCATTTATTTTGCATGCATATGTACCTAAGACATAAAGGGATTAGTCAAATTCAGTAGGACAATATAGTTAATTGTAAGCCATCCCTGGTACCTCTTGATAATTTTCTCATGTGAACCCCTGTTTTAGGTAATTTACATAATTCTGTGAAAGGGTCCTTATGTACTTAAAAGGAAAAAAAGTATATGCCCTGCTTTTCTTTTTCCCCTGTTCTCTTATAATCATGAATTTTTTTGAGAGGGAAGGAGCTTTAGATAACTAGTCCAAGTCCTTTATATTTCAAAAAAGAAAAAAAGGAAACTGATTCTCAAACTCAGGGAGACATGAGGGAGTTAGCAGCAGAAAGAGGATGTTAGGTTTAGCTTAAAGGTACTTAATAATAAGAACATAAGGATTGAGAAGTATATCTGGGTTAATTCTACTTGTGAGTTGATTATTTCAAGATTGTAATTTCTTTGCTGTTGTCCTCTTATGTTTGATCTGTCCCATTATCTGTCCTAGATAACAGAGGGTTACAAACTCCTATAACTAGGTTTCTGTATATTGGACCTTATAGCCATCTTAGTTTTTCTTTGATTATATTTAGTAATTTACATTATTTAGCATATATACATTCAGTATTATTGTTTCTCTTACTTGTTTTGCCTTTCAGTAATATAAAAGCCCCAATTTATCTCTGAACAAAAATCTATTTTTATTTGAAATTATCACTATTCCTACCTCTGTTAGCACTTGTAAGATGTCTTAGTCTTACTTTTTATTTTTTAGTCTTTTAGTATCATTCAATTAAAAATATTTTCATATTCACTTTATCTTTTCTCCTTAATACTTCCCACCATTCCCAAATGAATAATAAAAGAAGAAGAAAAAGCAAGTTTTCATAATAAAATCAAAGAAGATGAATTATTAGCTGTGTCCAAAAAGTGTATCTCATTCTATATTTTATATCTATCATGTGAGTATTATTTTAAATGTTCTAGTAGATAACATAATTTTGGATTTTATTTATGAATCCACTTCCAACTATATTTCTTTTAATAATAAAATTACATAATTCACATTTTTTCATGCTCATAGTTTGAAAGGAGTCTTCAGATGTCATCTAGCATCAATGGAACAGGATAAAAATATCTTCTAGAACATCTTCAACAAATGGTCATCAAGCCAATGATTGAAGACTGCTAGCTAGGAGGAAACCACAAACTTTCTAGGCATGCCATCCTGCATTTGGAAAGCTCTAATTATTAGGAAGATTTTTCCTTATCCTGAGTTTAGAGTTGCTTCTTTGAAATTTCCAGTCACTGCTATTGGTTCTGTGCTTTGGGACCACCAGAATCAACAAACATTATTTGTTATACTATGGTTTTGTTTATCTTCTTATCTATCTATCCTGCCTATCATCTCCATCTCTCTCTCTCTTCTCTCTCTCTCTCTCTCTCTCTCTCTCTCTCTCTCTCTCTCTCTCTCTCTCTCTCTCTCTCTCTCTCTCTCTCTCTCTCTCTCTCTCTGTCTCTGTGTCTCTGTCTCTCTCTCTCTCTCTGTCTCTCTGTCTCTGTCTCTCTCTCTCTCTCTCTCTCTCTCTCTCTCTCTCTCTCTCTCTCTCTCTCTCTCCTGTCTATGTATCTATATATGTATGTATGTACCTATATTTGTATCAATCCTGTCTATCTAGGTAACTATATATCTTGTCTATTTAAATAGTACATATCCATGTATCTGTCCTGCCTATGTATCTATATATGTATCTGTAAACCTATGTATGTATCTGTGTATTCTATGTATCTATCTATCCTGTCTATCTATATCTATTTATCTATATATATGTATGTGTATATATATATATGTATATATGTATGTATCTAGTCTATCTATATATCTATCCATCTACCTGCCTATGTATATATTTATTTACCTATGTCTGTCTGTCTGTTGTCCTTTCAGTCTATATTTTGTATCTATCAATCTGTACCTAAATATCTGAAACATTCTTTCAAATCCACCATGCATATTGCCTTGGAGGGCAATGAGTCGGGCAGAACAGCTTCAGCTGAGATTAATTTAAAGGAGGTGGAAAGTGAGCATCCACATAACACTGAGTGCTTTAAGTTGGTAGAACTATCCCCAAAACTCAACCTCTCATTGCTCACCTTGGTATTAATCCTTTGAATTACCACTGGAGACTTTACCTTTTTGTTGTATCTCTGACTTTGCAGAACATGGGTTTGCCCATATTTCTGCTGTAGATGTTTCTCTTATTCTTTAGTCTATTACTGACTTTGACAATATAAATCTTTAGCCTTTCCCTTTATTTGCTCAAGAATTTCCCAACTGGGTCATTGCCATATTCCTCAAAACTTGAAAAGTTTGAACTAGCACCATAAACCCTCTGAACACACAACTCAGTGAAACAGAAATATTGAAGTCTAGGATGCTCCAGCAATGATGAGGTTCCCGGATTGCTGTAGCAGGTATGGTCAAATAATTTGCAAGCCTAATTTGTCTACAAGTTAAGGGGAAAATTATGTTGCTAACAACTATATGATCTCTAAAAGAAATTAACAAAGGATCAAGAGCAAGAAGGTACATTTATAAGAAAAAGTTAGAAACCAGGTGTTTCATGTCACTGATATGCTAATTTTATGGCTTAGAGGTGGAGTTAAAAAGTGGTTCTCACTTTGTGAGCAGGTGCAGTACCCATGATTACCTGGGCAGAGCTTCCGGTAGGCTGGTGTAGAGTGAGGAAACATTCCAGAAGTGTCTTTTTAGGTCTGAAACATCACTAGGTCAAGTGGTGGGTATCCAATTTTGTTCTCTACCTGTGCTAACTTAAATAGCTAGTTATTATTGCTCATTAGTCTCAATGATCAGCAGGTTGTTATCTGACAACCAGCAATATTTGTGGTCACAGCTTCCTGGTAAGATAAAATAAATTGGGGCAAGATAGCCTAAGGGAAGAAATATATCAGTTCTAAGTATTGTAAGATGTCTTAGTCTTACTTTTTATTTTTAGTCTTTTAGTATCATTCAATTAAAATATTTTCATATTCACTTTATCTTTTCTCCTTAATACTTCCCACCATTCCCAAATGAATAATAAAAGAAAAAGAAAAAGCAAGTTCTCATAATAAAATCAAAGAGCCAGGTGCTCTTGGGGTTATTGCTACATACTCTATAAGAACTAATTGCACCATATCAGAAAGTCTTAAGTTTCTATATTAGATTGCTTAGCATTTCAGGGAAAGAGGAAGTATAGAATGTGAAATTAAAAACTTAATAAAGTTAATGTTATAATGATTTAAAAGTAATTCGGGGAAAATAAAATATTAAAGAAAAAAGAATTATCTTGGATCTTTGTGTTGCTGGGAATAACTAAGTTATTCATAGTAGATTATTATATAATATTGCTATTACTGCACAAGATATTCTGTTTTTTACCTTCATTTTGCATCAATTCATTTAATTCTTTCCATATTTTCTGAAAGTATCATTTCTTATAGCACAACAATATTCCATCACAATCATATGCCACAAGTTGCTTAGTCATTCCCTAAATGATGGGCATCCCTCAATGTCCAATTCTTTGCCACCACAAAAAGCTGCTATAAATGTTTTTGTACATATAAGTCCTTTTCCTTTTCTTTTTTTCTCCTCTTTGAATCTCTTGAAATAAAAACCTAGCAATGGTTTTGCAGGATCAAAGAGTTTGCACAGTTTTATATCTCTTTGGGCATAGTACCAAATTATTCTCCAGAATGGTTGGACCAGTTTAGAACTCAATCAAGCGTGTACTAGTGTCCCAATTTTTCTTCTTTTTTTTAATTAAAGCTTTTTATTTTCAAAATATATACATGGATAATTTTCAATATTCACTCTTAAAAACTCTATGTTCTAACTTTTTGCCCTTTCCTCTCACTCCCTCCCCTTAGACAGCAACTGATTCATATATGTTAATTTTTTTACATATTTTTACATATTCCCACAAATATCATGCTGCTCAATGGAAAATTGAAAAAAAATGAGAAAGAAAACAAAATGCAAGCAAACAACAAAAGAAGTGAAAATACTATGTTGTGAATCATACTCAGTCCCCACAGTCTCTCTCTGGGTGCAGATGGTTTTCTTCATCACAAGACCATTAGAACTGGCCTGAATTGTCTCCTTGTTGAGAAAAGCTATGTTCATTAGAATTGATCATTGTATAATGTTGTTGTTGCCATATATAATGATCTACACTCTTCACTCAGTATCAGTTCATATAAGTCTTTCCAGGTCTCTCTGAATCATTTCTGCTGATCATTTCTTACAGAGCAGTAATATTCCAGAACCGTCATATGACATAACTCATTCAGTCACTCTCCAACTGATGGGCATCCACTCAGTGGCCAGTTCCTTGCCCCTATAAAAAGGTCTGCCACAAACATTTCTGCACATGTGGGTCCCTTTCCCTCCTTTAAGATCTCTTTGGAATATAAGCCCAGTAGAAACAAGACTGGATCAAAGAGTGTGCACAGTTTGATAGTGCTTTGGGCATAGTTCCCAATTGCTCTCCAGAATGGTTGAATTGGTTTACAATTCCACCAACAATGCATCAGTGTCCCAGTTTTCCCACATCCCCTCCAACATTCACCATTATTTGTTCCTGTCATCTTAGCCAATCTGAAAGGTGTGTAGTGGTATCTCAGAGTTGTCTTAATTTGCATTTCTCTGATCAATAGTGATTTAGAGCATCTTTTCATATGAGTAGAAATCCTTCATCTGAAAATTGCCGGTTCATATTTTTTGTAGTATTCCAATTTTTCCAGATCCCATCAAGCATTTGTTATTTTCCTTTTCTATCATGTCAGCTAAATTGATAGGTGTGAGGTGATACTTCAAAGTTACTTTAATTTGCATTTCTGGTCAATAATGATTTAGGGAATTTTTCATATCAATATACATAACTGATTTCTGCATTTGAAAATGGTCTATTCATTTCCTTTAACTATTAATTGGAAAATGGCTCATTTTAATAAAAACATGTCTCAGTTCTCTATATTTGAAAGATGAAGCCTTTATCAGAGACAGTAGCTGTAAAAAACTCTATCCCAGTTTTCTGTTTTTTTTTTTTCTAATTTTGACTGCATTGCTTTTCTTTTAAATTTAATATAATAAAAATGCATTTTACATTCTATAATGCTCTCTACCTTTTGTTTCATAATAAAATCTTTTTTTATCCATCCAAATAATCTATTTCACACTCCCCTAATTTGCTCATGTCATCATCTTTTATGTCCAATCCATTTTAACCTTGTCTTGTTAAATGGTGTGAAATGTTGTTTGAACCCTAGTTTCTGCCATATTGTTTTTCAGTTTTCACAATGTTTTTTTTTTTTCAAATAGTGAATTCTTGTCTCCAAAGTTTGGATTTTTTGTATTTATCAAACACAAGATTGCCATGATTATTTCCTACTGTATATTGTGTACCCAATCTATTCCACTCTATTTCTTAGTCTATACCAGATTATTTTTGTTGATTATTGCTTTGTAATATAGGTTGAGATTTAATAGAGCTAGGCTGCTTTCCTTTACATTTTTTCCCATTAACTCCCTTCATATTTTTGATTTTTTGTTCTTCCAGATGAATTTTGTTATTCCTTTTTCCTAGCACTATGCAATATTTTTGGTAGTTTGATATGGCATTGAATAAGTTTATCAATTTGGGTAAAATTGTCATTTTTATGGTATTGGCTTTGGCTACTCATTAACAATTGATATTTCCCCAATTGCTTAATTCTGACTTTATTTGTGTGAAAGGTGTTTTGTAAGTGTGTCCATATAATCCCTGAGTTTGTTTTGGCAGGTGGATCCCAAAGAATTTGATATTGTCTATAGTTATTTTAAATGGAATTTCTTTTTCTATTTCTCTGTGGGTATGTCTGTAAATTCTGATGATTTATGTGGGCTTATTTCAAATCCTATAACTTTGTTCAAGTTAACTATTTCAACTAGTTTTAGGTGATTCTCTGTGATTCTCCAATTACATTGTCATATTATCTATAAAGAGCAATAGTTTTGTTTCCTCATTATCATGTCTAATTCCTTCAATTTTTTGCTCTTGTATTATTGCTCTATCTACAGCAGTTCTGTAATGATATTGGATAGTAGTGGTGCTAACAGGAATCCTTGTTTCATCCCTGATCTTATTGGGAGGACTTCTAGCTTATATCCATTTCAGATAATATGTATTATTGGTTTTTGTTAAATACTACTTATCACTGGTATAATGTTTTGTTACCTGTTCTTGTTACCATATCTTCTCAAAAAATGTTTTTCTATAAGCTGATAATACTACTGGTTGATCGATATTGGAGGACACACTAGATAGGGGCTCATGAATAATAATAGAAACTACTACTCTTTAAACAACCTTGGGATCTTTAGGGAAGAACTGATGTTTTTTCCCCTGGAACACAAGTTTCAATGCCAAGTGAGTTTGGAGAGTGAGCCCCAGAGGTAATGCTACAGATTTTTGCCTTTATATTCCCAGAACTTTGGACAATACCTTGCTCTTAATATGAGTTTAATATGTGCTTATTGATTGATTAATAGCAAGTACTTAAGAAATGGTGTTGATTAATTGATTATTGAAAGAAGATTTGATCTGAAGTTCTCTGAATCTAAATACATCACATTTTATATTCTCTTGGTAGGAATCTTATGGAAACTCTCCCTGCTGCAAGGCTGCCCTGAGCTTAGAGTGGGAAGGACAATACATTCTCATTCAATTATTTCAAGAATATCAATGAAATGCTTATGCTGCCCATCAGTTATCTCTCATTCTCCCTATTGTGACCCTATATGTCCCTTTTCTCTCCTACATATGCTTAATGTATTTTATGATACTACTCAACTGAATGTTATCAACCCTGGTAAATAAGCCGCCTTGCACCTGTTAAATATCTCTCCATTATTAATTGGTTTACTTCTTCCAGGAATGAAGTCCCAGGAGTCTCTAATATAGACGTGAGAGTGAGTAGAAGCAAAATACCATAGTGTGTTTGAGCCCCAAAGACCCCACTGATAAATGCTGAATTTCTTTAAAAGAAAAAGAACAGATCCATTTCATGCTATAGGATAATATATTTTCTTGGAATATTCATTAGGCAGCAGGCTACAAGAGGCATGAGGATCTCAGAGGCCAGAGAACTGGTACTTTATCATTTACATAGAACTGGCATTTTGTCATTTAAATCAGCATGCTACTTATTAAAATCACAATGCTTTCAATAAAATGAAGATCTGAGATCTGAATTCCAAGGGAAGAACCATTGATTCAAGAGTGAATGAGTTCCACTGGGATGTAATGACTTTGGTAGAAACTTTGTGAGGAGGAGGCAGAGTTATTAAAACATATAACTTTTGACTTCACAAGCTTTTGAGGGATTGTCTTTCTCTACAACACTGTAACTACAGGTCTCTGCATGGAAAATTTTCTTGCACTTGACTTGGTCATATTCCACAGGCATCTTTATCCTGTTGAAAAAAAAATTGGGCAAAGATTAGGGTGATGCTTGAGAATGGATGAATAATTTATTAACACACCCTTATTCCAGAGAGCCTCTGATCTTGACCTATCTGTCTTCTCTAACCTCCTAATGAGCCATCTCAAGCCACCCGCAATATGCTAGTTAGCATGCACTAAAGCTC
Organism: Sminthopsis crassicaudata; assembly: GCF_048593235.1. Taxonomy (NCBI): domain Eukaryota; kingdom Metazoa; phylum Chordata; class Mammalia; order Dasyuromorphia; family Dasyuridae; genus Sminthopsis; species Sminthopsis crassicaudata. The sequence continues at coordinate 625,930,277 of NC_133618.1, forward strand.
AGGGTCACATAGCTAAAAAGTCTCTGACCTTGAATTTAAATAGAAAAGAATAACAGATTCTAGATTTCGAACTGGAAGGTACCTTAGAAATCACCAAAGTTAAACCCCTCTTTCTTTTTTAATAGATGAGGAAACTGAGGCTGAGACTGGTCCAGTGAGGTGTTCAGGATCACACAATCAGGTTATGGGCTGAGTTTTTAATATAAAAATATCCTAGATCTTAGATTTCAACCTGGAAGGTATTTTAGTAGTCATCAAGGAAAATTCCCTCTGTCAAAATCCTTTCTTTTTCTTTTAATGGTTGAGGAAATAGAGGTTTACAAAAACCAAATTTCTTGCCTAGTATCACAGAGACAGCATGTATATGTCTGAGGAAGGTTTTAAACTCAGATCTTCTCAACACCAATTTCAAGGCTCCATGCAATGTTTCCACTGCAGAGATTAAAGTCTTGCTTTACTCTTTCCTGATTGGATCACATCCAGAATATCATGTTCAGTTCAGGGAGTAACCTTTCAAGAAGGAAAGGTTCCTTCATCTGGGGTACATTCACAGGGTAACAAAAATGGAGAGAAATAGGGTTATAAAAGATTATATAAGAATCATAGCCTGAAGAAGGGAAACTTCTGTCATGGTGAACAGGGTATACTCTTGCTCAGCTTGCTTGGTCTCAGGGAGAATTGAGAACTGGAAATGGAGACTGAGAAGAGGCTGGGGTTAAGTGACTTGCCCAGGGTCACACAGCTAGGAAGTGTTAAGTGTCTGAGACCAGATTTGAATTTGGGTCCTTCCTGAATTCAGGGCTGGTGCTCTATCCACTGTGCCATGTAGCTGCTCTGAAGAGTGTGTTTTTAAGTGCAATGAAAGCTTTCTAACCATGAGAAGTGCCCAACAGGGAAAGGAGCTGCCCTCACTAATGGCCTTTAAACAAAGGCCCAATGACCACTTCTTAAATAGGTATTTCTGGTTTCCAGATCAGAGATGCTTTCATTTTACTGTTTTCTATTAAGAGCTATCCTTGAACTTACTTGCTGCAGCAATTTATTCCTTCTGGATCACAATTACATTCATTACAACCATCTTTCCATTCACTATTGAAGTCATGAATTTTGCCATTAGCATCCTTGCAACCTAAGACAGAACATATGAAAATCTTTTAAATTGCAATTGATGCTTCTAGGAAAGATTTTTACCATGTCTGAAGGCTATCTGGAATGGTACCACACTAACAATGGAAAATTTGGACCAATTTTTAAGATTTCCAAAGGAGATGCTACAATTCCCCTTGTTTAATCTCTTCCAAGGTTTAACAAGCCATTCAATCAAGAGCCGCCTTTAAATCATCCTCTAAGCTTTTCTAGTGATAATTGGAAATGTCCAATAGGCTATTTTGGAAGATATGTGTTAGCAGGGATTTTTTTTTCTGTTTTTTTTCTTTCATCTTAATTTTCTGTGATTAATTTGAATTTTGTAGTTGCAAGTTTTTGCATACAATAGATATTTAATAGATGCTTGTTGCATGGAGTGACTTCATAAGTAAGTGCCTGAGAAACAGAGGAGGCTATTGCTTTGCTCAGCATCACAAGCTGATTAAGCGTCAGAAGTGAGATTTAAATCCAGATCTTCTTCATTTCAATCCTAACTCTCTGACCACTAACTCATGCTCCCCCTTAGAAATATGTCATATGGAGACATTAAGTAATTAAATACTGCTCCTTAATTCATGGAGATGGTGGGGAAAGGAGAGTGAATTTTTAGACAGCTGCCTATTTTTTCCATCTCAGGCATATCTTTAGATTAAATCCACTTTTTCTCCTTTTTGCCCATACTCCTATACCACGAATCTTGCCTCTAATGAACACAGATCATTCAAGCTTGACCCAGTTACTTTTCTTTCTAAACAAATTGTCCCTAGAATCAGGAAAAAGTTGTAAACCAAGATTTACCTTGCAATTCATCTGAATCTTTATTCAAGGGCAATGAAAAGCACTGAGCATCACACGATGTCACAAAGATAGCCAAGGCAAGGAGAACACTTAGCAATGTATTCTATTTTAAAAAAGAAAAGATTAACATTAAAGGAGAGTTAGGAGGGCAAATGGCTAGAATTTTTTTTTAAGTTTTATAGTTACCCTCCCATTTTGTCCCACTATTTCTGCCCAATATATAGTTCCTCTTCCCAATAAAAGACTCTTCCTTTGTAATAACACAGATCATTAATTGTAGCACTCTCATTTTACAAAAGAGGAAACTGAATCCTTGACATGACCCTAATAAGATTCTGCCTTCTTCAGAGTCCCCAAACTAGTGACAGATACATGGTTGAAGCCTTCATCATACTGATTCCAAATAGCCATTGTATATATCCATAAATACACCTCTGTATATTTTACCTTTTGTGTCCACAGTCACCCACTTTTCTGACAAGAGGAGACAAATAATTTGTGGCCAGACTCAAGTCACCTTTTGACTCTAACTGCCTTAGTTTCCTGCATTGGAAAATGGAGATAATAACACCTACTTCCCAAGGTAGTTTTGAGATAAAAATTGTAAAACACTTAGCACAATGCCTAGCATATAGTAGATATAAAATAAATTCTAGGTATTATTGCTTCATATACCATACCGAATAATAGCATATGGATGCTATTATTATTATCAATAAATACATTTTGTCTTCTATTCTTTGGAAACAAAATTGGTCATTGCATTTCATCTGAGTTCATAAGACAAGGTTTTTCTTTCCATTTATATCATTATACTACTTTGGACATTTCCTGAGCCTACTTTTTTCAATCTGCATCAGTTCATTTAGATCATCTCATATTTCTCTGGTTTCTTCATATTTTTCTTTCTTAAAGAACAATGTTCCATTCTTTTCACATGCCAACATTTGTTAAGCCAGATTCAAGATTCTGAATTCTTGTATTAGGGATAAATTCATTAGTAAGGGGAAGAGATTTGGGAGAGAAGTAGGGAAAGTAACAGGGGATGGTGATGTTGGCACAGAGTACTGCCTGAGTATGGGTACAGTCATATTGAGAGAGGGGATAGCCTGTTTCCCAGGAATAGGACATGATGACAACAGAATTTATGGAAGCAATTGACATATTACAATTGAGATATAAAAAAATAATGTATCCGTTATTTAATGGACAATGGAGGCTCCAGAGAAGAAACTATCTCTACTAAGGCAGAGAATTGACTCTTGTCCTCCTTTCAGACCTAGGGAGATAAGTGAAAAACAACTAGGATATATGAGAGTTAAAATTTGAACCCTGAACTTCCTGATTTGTAGGCCTATTTCCTCTCTACTACATCATACAGCCTTTCTACAGGGAGCCCATGAGAAAATTTTCCAACCAGTCCCACTAAGGACTTGACAACTTTCAGGAGAAACCCCAATCCCTACCTCACAAAAACCCAATAATAATATCTTTACTTCCCTTCAAAGATGAACCCTGTTACTTACCATTGTGACTTAGAAGTCTCTCTCTTCCAACAAACTGTTGCTTCTGAAGGAAACCAGGTCACAGCTTTTATATATACTTCTATATATGTACTAGAAGGAGATTACAATGATTTTGCAATAGCCAAGAGGAAGTAAAACACGTCAAAAATTTGACAAATAGAATTATAAAAACAGAGGGCAGGCTGCCAACTGGAGTGATTGGTGTAATATGAATTATTAGCTTTATGTTGCATTAGATCTTGCACTCAAGTAATCCTGCCCAATACCTGCAATAATATTAAAATATAAAAATCACCATATTGGATCAAAGAGATAGTCTCATGTGGTGCAAGATTCTGACTTTCTCAATGCCATGAAAGGATGTTTTGTAAGAACTTGGTTTCCTCCATGATATTTCTCTCCATAAGTTAGGGACAACTTCTCAAACATTCTGTACTTCTCCATGATAATCCACCATTGGGTTTAAGGAAAAGATTCCTTAGATCCACCCTTCCAGCCTTTGAATGAGGTTCTTGTTCTCCACTAAGGCATGAAATACTCTTCCTTCTCACCTTGATCTCTGGAAATCCTTTTCTTATTTCAAGTCTCAGAAGTGTCCCTTTCATCTAGAAGCATTTCATGATTCCCTTTTATATTTAGTAGGGATATATCAATTTTGTATATATTCTGTATTTCTCTTAATAAAATATGACTGTCTTGAAGGGAGTAACTTTTGTCTCATGTTAAGTTACGGCTGTTACAACTGCATTTAAGGCAGTTAGTGATACATGGATAAAGTGTTAAGTCTGAAAAATCTGAGTTCAAGTTCTAGATTACCAACAAAACAATAAATCCAATGCTGCTTTATACTTTCTGTGATTTCCAAAGTGCATTACTGTTGGCTATTGCAGTAGAAAACTGGGCTGATATCCATAGCATCAGGGTCGATGATGACCTCAACCTTCCTTTCCTGGGTTTCAGCTAAATTCAGAGTCAATCATGTTATTGTGAGGAAATACCAAGAAGGAAAGATCACAATTCAAGGAGTTTTTTCCCCACAAGTAAGACTGTAGGAATCCCTTACTCTTCAATATCTTAGATATACTTCAGGGATTCCAGAAATGACTCCTACATCACCTGGGTGACTGTCTTTATAGCTGATTGTTGTTGCTGGGCTAATGCACAGGGCCTGAGTGGGAGGGGCCCCCCAGTAGCTCTCATTCAGTGGGTACACTGAACTGAGACCTACCTTCTCAATAATAAGAACACTGTGACTAGGAAAGTTTGCTAATCTTACACACCTGGATTAGATGAAGTTTGCTAACCTCACATTCCTAACTCTAAGTGTAGTCAACCAAAGCAATTGTTGGAACATAGAATCTTTACAGATCAATCAGTGGCCAAACATGAAGTCCCTTTTGCCAGCTAGATACCAGCAAAATGCCAAAGCTTACTGGATTTCTTGAGATCTCTATGGTAAGGGGATGTAAAGGACCCACTGAAGGAATTGACAGTGTTAAATCTGAAGGCAGAAGGAAGGATGTGATGGTACTTCATGTATGCGAATATGGTGCCATAAGGAAAAAAGATTGGACTTTTTCTGCTTTTCCCCATTCACCAGAAATAGGATCTGTGAGCAGAAGATTCAGAGAGGCAGAGTTAGGCTCAAAAAAAGTACATTTGACTAATACTTTGGGTTCTGTCAACTTGAAATGGGATCCTTGGAGACCGGAGGTAAGAGAGAAGATGGTTAGACTCATTTCTGTTCAGGGACAGATGGTAGAGGATGGCTTCTGAGATCCTTTTCAGCTCATTGACTTTGAATACCCTCCAACTTAAAAGTTGGATTGTCTGAAAAATGAGAGCAGAAGAATCTTTTTCTACTAATTCATCTTTTAAGTTGATTTTTTTCTCTTTTTAACCTGAGTAAATTCATCATTTTTCAGACTTCTCTAGTATGTTAAAGATATGACTTTAAATGCACAAGTCAGATAGATTTTTTATCTAGTAAATATAGATCTCCCTTCCTGAGGAGCTTTAACTTTAAGGTAAGCCTGAGGATGGTTTCATGAGAATATCCAGTTCTTTTGATATGCTGAATATTCCCTCACACTCACAAGCTTTCTGACTCATTCCTTTTCTCAGCAAATATTTATTGAGTACCTTTATGGCTGTTTTCCCATTAGGTAGGCTATTCTTCTATCACATACTGGTGACTGACTTTATATTTATTCTCTATTATTTATAATTTCTTAAGTCTAGATTATCATATCAACAAACAACAAATCCAATTCTGCTTTATACTTTTTGTGATTACCAAAGTGCAAGTGTTCACAATGAAAACTAGCAATCAGCTCTTAGGAGTTGGTTCAAACTGACTCCAACACACCTTTACCCCCATGCCCCAGTGAGGCATTAGAGTTAAATTTCTGTAAGGGCCCTCCCTTAGTCAATAAGACTCCAGTAAGTCTAATCCATGCATCTAGAAAGCATTGCATTAAGATGGAATATGGGAAAGGGGACAGGAACTGATTTTATTGGTAAGGAGAGCTCTCCTGTAAGGACTTTCTCTTTATCAAGTAGGCAAGCCCCTATATAGTCTTTTTTTTTTAAAATAAAGCTTTTATTTACAAAACATATGTATAGATAATTTTCAATGTTTACCCTTGCAAAACCTTGTGTTCCAAATTTTTTCCCTCCATCCCCTCCCCTAGATGGCAAATAATAAAATATATCCTACATATCTTACATAGTCTTAATTTAATAAAGTGCCTAAAATTCTGACAGATTGCAAAGCCATTGTGTCTTAGACCAGGACCCAGAGAGTGAAGGATGTATCACTATTAGATATGGTCCTTACTAATCTTCTAGGGAGAGAAACAAGAATCATCATTACATTTATCTATTCATAATTGCAAGGCACTTGAGGCTTGGCTTCAGTGAAGGGCCATAGATAGAGCACTGGGGCAAGATTTACTAAGATGTCATACCCCAATCACATCATTTCCTTTGTATAGCATTCCTAGCCTGGTGTGGCAGGGAAATATGGCAGACCCAGTGCATCTGGATTTCAGGAACACACTGACAAAATCTATTAGATTTACAATCAATCAAAAATAAATAAATAATTATAGCCTCAGGGTTTATGGAGCAGACTACACGTTTTGTAGATGTTCAAGAGGAAGGGAGCAGATTGCTAGAGGAGGAGGGATTTAATTGGGGCCTTGAGCACTAGATAGAATGAACTTAGCAGAGGAGAAAATGACAGTGATTCCATTCAAAAACAAGGCAGGAGCTTACAAAAGTAGACTTGACTGTGTTCTGGATGAGGCAGAGAGAAAATCATGCTGTCAGAGGGTAAATGTTGAGAATTAAAAGGAAATAAACTGGAAAGGGCAGAGTAGAGCTAGACTTTACAGGGCCTAGAAAGACAGGCAGAGGCATTTGGATTTTATGTTTAGACTTCAAAGGAAAGTTAGAGAAGCTTGCTGAGCATAGTACTGTCCTGATGAAAGATGAGGTGTAAGATTAATCTGGTAGGTAAGATTGATTGGAGGACATAGAAAATGAAGGTAAGGGGGGCAGCAGTGGATAGAGCACCAGCCCTGAATTCAGGAGGACCCGAGTTAAAATCTGATCTCAGACATTTAACACTTCCTAGCTGTATGACCCTGGGCAAGTCACTTAACCCCAAGCCTCAGAAAAGGAAAAAAAAAAAAAAAAGAAAGTGAAGATAAGGGGTATGGGTAGGAGGCTATTGAGATCATCCAGGTACAAGTAGAAGTAGGGTAACCAATAGAATGCATCATTTAAGTCAGAAATCTGTTCCTGCAAAGCTGCATAATAAGGTAGAGATTCAGAAGATGCCCTTATGCCTTCCTTCTATTACCTCTTAACCTTATTTCTAGGTTTATTTGCCAGCCAATCAGGGAGCATTATGGAAGTTGATGGCAACCTTGTTGCCCCAATTTCCACACAGCTGTTGGGGATTAAGTTGGATAGAGTCCCCACCAAGACTCTTGTGAATAGAGATGAGGGAAGAAATGAGGTTCATACCAGCAGAAGTGTTCATTAGGAGGCTGGACAATCATTTGTGTGGGATGTTGCAGAAACCTTTCCTGAATGAGTTTAGAAGTTGAACCTGATAATATCCATGGATTCCTTCCATCACTAGCTCTAAATACCACTTTACTGAGTGGTCAGACGGAGATAATGAAGGGGAGGAGAAAGTAGAAAAGGACCAATCACCGTGGGTGAAGTTGAAAAAGAAATACTTTAGGCTGAATGTAAGGAAACCCTCATAGTAATTGAGCTGTCCAGAAGTGAAAGAGGCTGCCAGAATAGGTCCTATGGTCTCCTTTCCCTGGAGATCATCAAAGAGAACCTGGACTACTACTTGCTTGTTTGTTGCAGTAGGAATTCCTTCTTTTTATGTGGGAGATTGCCTGGTCCCTGAGTCACTTCCAGCTTCCGTGGAATTCTCTCATTCTCCATTTAAACAATTACCATCCCAGTCTGAGTTCTGGTTACCTTTCATCTAGTTTATTATTTACCTCTAATTAACTCTAATCTCTCCATCTACTGTGGTCTTAACATTGCTGCCAAAAAAAATAGCCTTTCTAAGGAGACTTTCAGAAACCTGCAATTAGCCTCCCCTTCCCAAGATTAAAACAAGCTTCCTGGCATGTTGGGCTCACCACATCCTGCCACTTTCTTAGATTCTGACACACAAGATGTGTCCTACCCTGGTACGTCCTTCTATCACTCAAAATTACTTCTGGGCATACCTGCTCTGGGAAATTTTTAATATTTGACTCTCCAGGAGGAAAAAAGCTATCCCAGCAATTTTGAAGTTTAATTAATTAGCAAGATTAACATTTTTTTTTTCTGTGTCACTTTCTTAAGTCTTGGCAATGAATGAAACAATAAAACAAGCCCTGATCTGTTTTCCAATTTCTAAGGCGTAAATAAATATTCACATAGAACCTTAACACCTGGATCTTGGTTATGGTCCTAATTCTAAAACATTCTTGACTGTTTTTATGAGTCTTACTAATAACATTTGTCTTTCTTTACATCCATATGACAATGATAACTGTATAATGATGAGGTAGTTTGTTTATTTATACCATGTAGACATTGTGTTGTGATTTAGTATCATGGCTAATAGTCAACTGCTACTGACCAACCATGACTTTTTTATAAATTTGCTCTATAATACCACCTTAATTATCTGAGCCTCAGTTTTTGTCATCTGTAAAATGGGGGTGAAAATAACCTGCCTATTCGTAATTTGATTGTATTAAATGGGGTGATAAATATTAAATCATTTGGAAAAGGATAAAAGATTGTTCAAATATATGTCATAAGTAATATACTACTTTGAGGCGTTAGGGTCCTTCTATCTTCTTTTTTCTCCCTACCTTGTTTCAGGGAAAAGAAAAGCTTGGGTCACTTCCTTCCTTCCAAAAATATTAAGTTTTTAGATTTCTATGACTTATTTATGGATGTCACAAATGGTAGCAAGACTCAGAAAAAAATTCAGAAAATTCATCCAAGTTCTTGAAGTATTTAAAAAACAAAACAAATTTAGTAGAAAACAGGTTTGTGGCCTGAAGAGGCAAATTTCTTCAAACTCTGGAGCTGGAGTTAGGGTTGATTCCTCAAAATGAGTAACCTGCTGGAAGAGAGATTGAGGCAGGAAGATGGGAGCTGAATGTAACTGGGACCTTTTCTCCAATCTCCAAGCTGTATGTCTATCTGAAAGTGAATCAGTTTTCCATTCAGCTGGCTAGGAATAATGTTGGGTTCATTTTTTTCAGTTTTTTCAGCATCATTTTTTTTTTTCCAGTTGGGGTTTGATGTGTTCATTATATAGTCATTCCAGGATTTGGGTGATAGATTGGGTGTTGGCATGAAATCGGACAAAAAGGATTCAGTTATATACCCTAAGGGCAGATGAGTAATCTCATCATTCAGAGAAATCCAAAAGTCAACAACAGCACATGAAGAGAAACAACAAACTTTGGGGATAGTGGGCAGTAGATTGCCTCAGGATACTACATCTTACTGTTGGTGCCTTCTGTCAGTTACCTAGCTTCTACCCAGACTCCTACCCTGCTGGTACTTCCAGTCATTTACCTGTTTGTCATTGGTTCTTGATACATTGAACTTTCTGGATCCCAGAACCTCTCTCCCTATGGGATGAAATAAAGGCTGTTACTCTGAGTGCTTGTATGAAAGCTCTTCTCAGAATCAATTACCCTCATTCAGGGAGACTCAGACATTAACTCTACAGAACCCAATTTGGATATTTTATCAGAGAAAATCCCAAGTGGAGACAATGATCAAAATGAGCCTTTTGTCAGCTTCCTTTTTTGGACTTCTTTTTTTCAGAGTAAAAGGAAAAAAAAGGCTGAATCTGGCCATGGCCCATGGCAGCAATGATAGTCACCCTACTTATGGAAATAGAAAAATTGAAAGGCTTAGTTAATTTGAAATGAGGAAGAAAATAATGACCTGGATTTTAGACATGGTGGATGTTCCAGGTCTGGTACTCATGGGAGAGTCAAAGATTTGATTTGTATCTGCTTAAATGATAGTTATTTTTGTTAAATCCTTATAATGCATTTATATGCCATGAAAAATGCTTCTCTTCCTGAGAAGGTCATAGGATCACAAAGCTAGAGCTGAAAGGGACCTCAAAGGCTATCTAGTCCAACTCTTTAATTTTATAAAAGAAAACTGAGGGCTGAAGAAGGCCCCTATACCAGAGCCACCTAGAGGAAGAATCTTGAATTCAGCTCTTTAAGAAGCACCACAAGAAATATGCTCTTTTTGTGGTCCTTATGAGTAAATACTCTGGACACCTGGCTCCTGTTTTATGTGTAATGCTGGAGAAACTGAGGCAAGACAGAGATTAGGGCTTTTAATATTTTAATAGTGGAGAATTTAGACTAGTGTAGCTATATTAGCCATAGCCAGCCAGCTGGATCAGACTCTTGTCTCAAAGCATCCAGCAATGAGCAAGTAATTCCAGACACTTTTATAGGGCTCCATCGATCAGGGAAATAAAGGCAAGGCAGCGGGACAGAGCACTGGACAAGTGGAAAGGACCATAATTTTTTAATTCTGACAAGTTAGGGGTCAAGAAGATGGACTAGCTGGAGACAGGAGGTCTGGGCCCAGATGATACCCAAGTATTTGAGATAAGATATCTGAAGTTTTATGACCCTTTGAAATGCCAGTGGCCAGAGCTCTATAACCCTAATTATCTCAATTTAATGACCAGGGAAACTGAAGTAGAACAAGTAAGGGGAACTGAGGCAGGGAAATTGAGGCATAATATTTGCCCTCTAACTTCTAAGCTTCCAGACATGTCTTAAAGAATAAAGTGGGACCAAAAAGTGTGATTGGCACAGAGCTTGTGACATAAAGTTATCACTGCTCAACACTTGGTGTTTTCTGTGACTAAATCCTCAGCATTTCATAGCATTATCCAATGCATCTCACTTTCTATAGAGACAAGCCACACAGGGTAATACAATTGTGGGGAAAGTCCCTAGGTAGCAGCCTCCTTAGAATTGCAATGCTCTACTCTCTTCAATAAATGTACTACATTTTAAAAAAATCACAATATAAATGCCACTGAATGGAATATATGCACAGGTGTGCATACAATGTAGGCTCTGTATATCGTATACACTCTGTACGCTAGTGAATAAAAGCCAAAAATCTATATTTGCGACTCTTTTCTTTGCTGCCAACAGAAATTCTCATCATAGGAGAGAGAATACTGTTCCTGCTTCTCTGATTTTAATAGCATACAGGTATGTGCTGACCAATATAGGGGTCCAAAGTAGGGAAGAGGGGAATGGAAGAAACTCTATATTTCCCTTTGTAGAAAAGGGAGCCTCCAGCTCAGTGTGTGACCTTAGAAAAATATTCCCTCCTCCTCTTCCTCTTCTTAATCTATGTTATCATTATTCACGTTTTTTCAGTTATCAGACTCTTTGTGACCCCCTAATGAGATTTTTCTTGGCAGAGATTCTGCAGTGGTTTGGCATTTCCTTCTTCAGCTCATTTTATGGATGAGGAAACTAAGGCAAATGGAATTAAGTGACTTGCCTAGGATCACATCACTAGTAGGTCTCTGAAGCTAGATTTGAAGTCAGAAAGATGCATCTTCCTGATTCCTGAGGCAGGTCCTCTATTCATTTCCCCTCCTATCATCATATCATCATCATAGCAAACATTTATATAGTGCTTACTATGTGCCAGACACAGTGCTAACTAAGCACTTTAAAATGACTTCATCCTTACAGCCACCCTGGGAGGCAGATACTATTATTATTCCCATTTTATAGATAAGGACATTGAGGCAAATATCTTTCTGAAAGTCACACAGCCTGTAAGTGTGATAGATTGGTTTTGAACTCAGATCTTCCTGATTCCAGGCCTAACACTCCAAATACTTGACCCACCTACCTGTCCTCCTAAGATGTCAGTGTGCATTTTTACTCAGAAAGATTATGAGAAATGATGCAAAGCTATGATATGCTTTGAACTCTTTAGAAGAATTAATGATCTAAGCTGCAATTTTTCAATGATTCCTCAGAGGCTAATACAATGACAGTGAGAGAAGACTATTTGAGATCCTTCCCTGGCAAGATTAAAAAATTAAAAAATGGAAAATCAATCCATGTTAATATCCTAAATCCAATGTATGCTATAAAGAAGAATTCTATCTCTAGCATAATTGAGGAAATTCAACCTTCACTTAAAGCTTAACATCCTTATAGTGAAAGAGATGGTCATTATTTCCTAACACAACCTAACTAACTAACAACTCTTGGACATCTCTACATTCTTAGGCAGTTATTTCTTTTAGTAAAGGGCTATAGTGTCCCCCTTTTCAACTATCAATTGGATCCACTTCTGCAGAGAGGGGTCTAAACAGAGTCTAAAGAAATTATTCATGGAGCAACTGGGATGGCTCAATTGCGTTGATTTGAGCATACAGGTGGCAGTTTTGGCCCATTTTGGATGGCTCATACTCCAAAATAGCTATCCTGTAGCCAGAGTGAAATTTATATATATATATATGTATATATGTATATTCCTCCCCTCCGAGGCAATTGGGGTTAAGTGACTTGCCCAGGGTCACACAGCTAGGAAATGTTAAGTGTCTGAGATCAGATTTGAACTCGGGTCCTCCTGAATTCAGGGCTGGTGCTCTATCCACTGTGCCACATAGCTGCCCCAATTTATATATATTTTTTAAAATTTATACTTTTTTTACCAATAAAGTCACTTTTGCATATTTTTTCTTTTTCCATTTTCCTCCAACAGTGAAAAAAACTGTTAAGAAACAAAGATTAATACAGATTGAGTCTGATACTGTATGTAGTATTCTATACTCTTATCAGGAAGGAAGGAAATATGCATTTATTAAGCACCTACTTTGTACCAGGTACTTTGCTAAGTGCTTTACAAATATTATCTCATAAAAAAAGAAAAGGACCCATATGGGCAAAAATATGTAGTGTCAAGGAATTGAAATTGAATAAATGCCCATCAATGGGATGCCCATCAGTTAGAGAATGGCTGAATAAGTTATGGTATATGAATGTAATGGAATATTATTATTCCACAAGAAATGATCAGCAGTATAATTTCAGAAAGACCTGGAGAAAATTATATGAATTATGCTAAGTGAAGTGAGCAGAACCAGCATTGTACATGACAACAGCAAGATTATACAATGATCAAATGTGATGGATGTGATGGATAGACCTATAGCTAGCATTATATATAATAATATGATACATAGACACTTTATATGTTCATGTAATAGCTAGCATTTACACAGAGGTTTAAGGTTTCCAAAGCATTGGTTTTCATAATAACTCTGGGAGATAGAGGCTATTATTATCTTCTTATTATGGTTGAGGAAAATTGAGCTCACTGATCTGCCCAAAGTCACACAGCTAGGAAGTGTCTGAAGCATAATTTGAGCACAGGTGTTCTTGACTCTATCCACTGTGCATCAAACTGAATTTGGTTGCTTGCCAATTTCCAGAAATTCACATCTATATTTTGATTCTTGCCACTTATCAAAACCTCTGAGATCCACAAATCCTATTAGCATGACTTTTCTCAAATAGATTTTATTCCTATCTATTATTTCAGGGAGAAATATTATTCATCAGAGGCAAAAATTTGTCACAATCTTTAAAATCACTTTATCTGATATCATAATTCTTATTGGGTTCCTTCAATGGACAGCAGAACTGATTTTGATTGGGAAAGAATGACCATAATTTTAGGTTCTATTTATCTCTTTCCACATTCTTGTTGCTACAATTTGTTCTGGCTGAATGCTCACCTTTTTCAAGGTCTCCAACATTAGATTTGATATCTTCCCAGTTTGTTCCATTTAGTATTGTAATGCAATTATTCTTCACTTCCAGACTGGCATTTGCCCTTCTGACAAATAATGATATATATGATGCCTTTGAGGTCTAGAGTCTCAGCCCTAGTTAGGCTGGCAAGTGCAGAAGTATCCAATATTCCTCTAGTGATTTTTCAGGGAGCTCTGAGAGAGTTCATAGGTTCTTAGGATTTTAGGATCTAAGATTTTAAAACTTTAAAGGTCACTAAGTTATAGTACCAGAGGGAGAGATTAAAGAGAGCAGAGAGGGAAAGTGAAGGAGTCAGGAGCAAGACAAGCACTAAAAGTGAGGTTCTAAACCTTTTTGTGTCATGATTCTTTGGGCTATCTGATTAAGTCTGCATATACTCTTTCTTGGAATCTGTTTTTGAGTGCATAAATGTAGAGGAAACCTTAAGTATAATTGGTACACATTCAATTATGTATAATTGAAATATATTTTAACAGATTTTTTTCATTTAGTATTTTATTTCCCCCCCAGGTACATATAAAAATAATTTTTAACATTTATTTTAAAATTTTGAGTTTCAGACTTTCTCCTTTTCATCCTTCCCATTCCCTCTCATTGAGAAAATAAGTAACTCAATGTAAGTTATACATATGTAGCAATGTAAAATTTTCCATATTAGTCATGTTGTGAAAGAAAACATAAGCCAAAAACAATCTTCAAAAAATAAAGTTGGAAAAGTATGTTACAATCTCTATTCAGACACCATCAGTTCTTTTTCTGGGTACAGAAAACATTTTTCATCATAAGTCTTTCAGAGTGGTCTTGGATCATTGTTTTCCTGAGAATTATAATGCCATTTAGCTGATAACTTTACAATATTGCTGTTACTTTGTATACAGTACCTTTCATGTAGCATCAGCTTATAGTAGTCTTTCCTGTTTTTTTTTTTTCTGATAGTACCCTACTCACCATTTCTTACAGCACAATATCTTCTATCACAATCACATACCACAATTTATTTGACATGTTATGAAAGAAAAATCAGACCAAAATGGGGAAAAAAATGAGAAAGAAAAAAACAACCCCCAAAGGGTCAAAATTGTATACTTTGATCTGCATTCAGATACCATAGTTCTATCTCTAGATGCAGATGACATTTTCCATCCTGAAATCTGTTGAAGTCTATTGAAGTTGTCTTGAATCACCATATTGCTGAGAAGAGCTAAGACTATTATAGTTGTTATTACATAATGTTCTCCTAATTCTGTTCACTTCACTCAACATCAGCTCATGTAAGTTTTTCCAGATTTTGCTGAAATCAGCCTGCTGATCACCTCTTATAGAATAACAATATTCCATTACATTCAAATACCTTAACTTGTAGCCATTTATTCAATTTCCAATTCCTTGCCACTATAAAAAGAGCTACTACAAACATTTTTGCATGTGTAGGTCCTTTTCTTCTTTAATTATCTTTTTGAGATGCAGATCCAATAGTGACACTGCTGGAACAAAGGATAAGTACAGTTTTATAGCTCTTTGGGCATTGTTACAAATTGTTCCCCAGAATGGTGGGATCATTCACAAGTTGATCAAAAAGGCCAGTCAAGAAGCCCAGAAATCTCATTCTAAATATCATCAGGCTGCCTGAGCTTTACGTTTACAATTTGGAATAACAAGAGAAGAAGCTGCATTGCAACCAAAATTCTGCAGCAAAAGATAAAAAGTAAAATTCCATTTAAAATAACTGTAGATAATATCAAATGCTTGGGAATCTACCGTCCAAGACAAACCCAAGAACTATATAAACACAACTAGAAAACACTTTTCATACAAATAAGGTCAGATCTAAACAATTGAAAAAATACTAATTGCTCATGCGTAGGTTGAGCCAATATAATAAAAATAACAATTCTGATTAATTAATCTATTTATTCAGTGTCATAACAATAAAACTATTGAATAATTATTTTATGGAGCTAAAATAATAATCAAATTCATCTGAGTGAACAAAAGCTTAAGAATATCAAAGGAATCAATGAAAGAAAAATGCAAAGCAAAACCAATAGAGCCAAAATTATTTTTGTAACAAATATATTTGATAAAGGGTTCATTTTTCACATAAACAGAGAAATGAGTCAAATTTATAAAAATCTAAGTTCTTCCCCAGTTGACAAATGGCCAAAAGATATGAATAGGCACTTTTCAGATAAAGAAATCAAAGCTATAGTTATATGAAAATATCCTCTAAATCACTATTACATAGAGGAATTCAAATTAAAACTACTCTGAGATATCACCTCACATATAAGAAATTGGCTAATATGACAAGAAAGGAAAATGTTGGATGGAAGGAGATGTGGGAAAACTGGGACACCAGTTTAGTGAAGTTGTGAATCAATCTAACTATTCTGAAGAACAATTTGGAACTACGCCCCAAAAGTTTTAAATCTATGCATACCCTATATCCCAAAAGCATACAAAGAAGGGGGGGGAAGGCCTATTTGTTAAAAAAAATTTGCTTCCATAAATATTTTTACATGTGGGGTTTTCCTCACTTTTCTCTAATCTCCTTGGGGTATTTTCCTTAAAATGGAAGCTTGCGGAGGAACTGGCCTATCAGAGGAAAGAGACATAGAAGAAAAAGTATCTTCCAGGATGCAAAGGCAGCTGGAGTGGAGTGAATTCCAGGTTGAGAAGACTATTGGTTATCCTGGAGAAAGAATTATGGAGAGCCAGGAGTGGAGGAATAAACAAATGAATAGAGACAAAGCCTATTATTGAGTCTACCCCCTCTCACTCTACAAATAAGGAAACTGAGGTTTACAAGAATTAAGTGACCTTCTTAGGGTGATATTATTAAGTATTTGGTTAATAGATTACAGATATTTTGCAGCTCTCCTTAGCTCAGACATTGTTTCTACTTTGAACAGGGCCCCTTGGTATATTTATCTAAGACCCAAATCTCTAGCTCATTCTTAGATGAATCTGTCCTTGCTAATTTATCTAAGAGATTGTATTTCTTTGCAAATGTGCTTTGTCATCTTTTCTTGCACAAATATTCTTTTCCCTTCCTTTTAATAGCAAAACTATCCACATACCAAAAAGATAATTCCTTATAATTCCATCCCTTCTTTTATCTTTTGACTCCTCATCTTGTACTTAACCCATACCAGGACCTTCAATCTCTCTACCCTTCAACACTTTTGCAAACTTTCAAATCTAAATAGGCAGCATCTTCCCTCCTTCATAATTTCAGCTCTAGGACCTTCAATCTCTCTACCCTTCAATATTTTTGCAAACCTTCAAATCTATATAGGCAGCATCTTTCCTCTTTCATACTTTCAGCTCCTTCAAAGTAATCTTGGTATCCTTTGCCTCTTTGTTGTATTATAAATACCTTGCCAGACCTCAGACTTGGATTACTCCTATCATTTAACTCCTTTGCTATTCAACAGAGTTGAAAGAACAGAGCTAAAAGAAGTCATAATGTCATGCTATTTGGGCAACATATAAGTTTTCTATTATTTTCTCTCACCTGAACCATCAGAGTAGCAGGGCAATCTTTCTCACCTTCTCTTATTCATTTTCTATTCCCTTGAGTTTGTTCCATCCCTTTGATGCTCCCTCAAGCCTTTTATGACACTCCTTACCTACCTGAATATATTGCCTTAGAAGTCACCCAAAATGACTTCCGGCCAAGATGGCGGCGTGGAAGCAGACAGCTGCTTGAGCTCCATGTTTTCTCTCAGGACTTACTTCATGACAGACCTCAGAGTTAATGCTTGACCAGAAAAGAAACCCACAAATAATCACCAAGAGAAGACATCCTTGAAATTCACCAGAGAAGGTCTGTGTTTGCTCGGGAGAGGGTCGAACAGACTGGGCACAGATTGAGGGCAGGCAAGCCAGAGCAAGACAGGCAGCTCACACAGCTCAGACCAGAGGGGGAGGGGTACGATCTCTGCCGTTTCTGCAAAAAGACTTTTACCCCAGTGCGGATACTCTGTCTTGGCAGCAAGGCTGGAGCAGTGGAGAGGGTGTAAACACCAGAGGTGAAGAATAAAACCCCAGAAAGCTAGTGTCTCTCCAAACCCGGCCACTCCCAACCCCCACCTGGACTGACTCAGTGCGTTCTCAGAGCCTCAGAGTGCAGCCCAGCGCAGCCATCACTGTCCTGTTAGTGCCTCACTGCTGCCCTCCCCCCCAGTCTGTAGAGGAAGCCCATTAACACCATCCAGCCCCATCCCCCCAAAAACAGACTGATTGTTTCTCTTGTCAATTTGTTTTCTTCAATTCCTGCTCTGACAAAATGAACAAAAAATTCAAAAGGGCTCTAACCATTGACAGCTTCTATATGGAGAGAGAACAGACTTCAAATACTGAGGAGACTAAAAACAGACTGTCCCCAGAGGAATCCCCTAAGGGGGATATGATCTGCTCCTCAATACAAAAGAATCTCATAGAGGAAATCAAAAAGGCTTTCAAAAGAGAGCTAGAAGAGAAATGGGAAGCTTGGCAAGAGAGCCTGGAGAAGTCATTCCACACATTTAAAGACAGAGTGGATAAAGAAAACAAATCATTGAGAACAAAATTAGTGAATTGGAAAAGGTAAACAACTCCAAGGAAAACAGGGTTAGTGAATTGAAAAAGGCAAAAAACTCCAAGGAAAACAGGATTAGTGAGCTGGAAAAAGAAAACAGCTCTCTAAAAAATAAAATGGATAAAATGGAAAAAAATTCCATAGAAGAAAAAAACTCACTTAAAAACACAATTGGACAATTACAAAAAGATATAAAAAAGTGAATGAAGAAAATACATCATTGAAAATTAGACTCGAACAAGTAGAAATGAATGAATCAAGAAGAAACCAAGAAGTAGTCAAGCAAAACCAGAGAAATGAAACAATTGAAAAGAATGTCAAGTACCTTATTAGAAAGACAACAGACCTGGAAAACAGATCCAGGAGAGACAATTTGAGCATAATCGGACTCCCTGAAAAATGTGAGGAAAAAAAGAGCTTGGACACTATTTTCGAGGAAATTATCAAAGAGAACTGCCCAGATGTTTTGGAAACAGAGGGTAAAATAGACATTGAAAAAATTCATCGATCACCTACTGAAAGGGACCCTAAAATCAAAACGCCAAGAAATATAGTGGCCAAGTTCAAGAACCATCAGACAAAGGAAAAAATACTGGAAGCTGCTAGAAAAAAGCAGATATGGAGAAGCCACAATAAGGATAACCCAGGATCTAGCAGCGTCCACATTAAAAGAATGAAGGACCTGGAACATGATATTCTGAAAGGCTAAGGAACTTGGGATGCAGCCAAGAATAACTTACCCAGCAAAAATGAGCATCTTTTTTCAGGGAAGAAGATGGACATTTAATGAAATAAATGAATTCCATCTATTCTTAATGAAAAAAACCAGACCTACATAAAATGTTTGATCTTCAAATACAGAACTGAAGAGATTTCTAAAAAGGTAAAAAGAAATCTTGAGAACTATACTTCTGCCATAAAAATGTGTAAAGAACATATGTATAATTTGTCCTAGAAACTAGAGGTGGAAAGGAAATTATATCATTAAAAAAAGAGTAAAGTGGTGGTACTACATCTCATAAAGAGGCAAAGGTAACCTATTATATCTGAGAGAAAGAAAGGAGGGAGATGAACATAGTGTGTATCAACAGACATATTCGATTTATGGTGAAACTTCTTCCATTTCATTGAAAAGTGAGAGGGAAGGAGTAAGCTAAGGGGAAGGGAAAACAGAAATTGTGAGGAAAAGGGGTAAAATAAGGGGAGGAACTTTAAGGTAAGGGAGGGATCCTAAAAAGGGAGGGCTGTGAAAAGCAAGTGGTGTTCACAAGTTGAATACTGGGTAGGGGGGTAAGAGGGAAGGAAAGGAGAAAAGCATAAGCAGGGGTTAACAGGATGGCAAGCAATATAGAATTAGTTATTCTAACCATAAATGTGAATGGGGTAAAACTCCCTCATAAAGAGGAAGCAGTTAGCAGACTGGATTAAAAGTCAGAATCCTACTATATGTTGTTTACAGGAAACACACCTGAAACAGGGTGAGACATTCAAACTAAAAGTAAAAGGGTGGAGCAGAATCTATTATGCTTCAGGCAAAGCCAAAAAAGCAGGGGTAGCCATCCTCATCTCAGATCAAGCAAAAACAAAAATTGATCTAATTAAAAGAGATAAGGAAGGGCATTATATCCTGCTAAAACATCAATAATGAAGCAGTATCAATATTAAACATATATGCACCAAGTGGTGCAGCATCTAAATTCTTAAAAGAGAAATTAAGAGAGCTTCAAGAAAAAATAGACAGCAAAACTTTAATAGTGGGAGATCTCAACCTTGTACTCTCAGAATTATATAAATCAAACCACAAAATAAATAAGAAAGAAGTCAAAGAGGTAAATAGAATACTAGAAAAGTTTGATATGATAGATCTTTGACAAAAGCTAAATGGAGACAGAAAGGAGTATACTTTCTTCTCAGCAGTTCATGGAATCTATACAAAAATTGATCATATACTAGGGCATAAAAACCTCAAAATCAAATGCAGTAAGGCAGAAATAGTATATGCATCCTTTTCAGACCACAATGCAATCAAAATTACATTTAATAAAAAGCCAGGGGAAAATAGACCAAAAAATAATTGGAAACTAAATAATCTTATACTAAAGAATGATTGGATAAAACAGCAAATCATAGACATAATTCATAACTTCACCCAAGAAAATGACAATAATGAGACATCATACCAAAATGTGTGGGATACAGCCAAAGCAGTAATAAGGGGAAGTTTTATATCTCTACAGGCCTACTTGCATAAAATAGAGAAAGAGAGGGCCAACGAATTGGGCTTACAACTCAAATTGCTAGAAAAGGAACAAATTAAAAACTCCCAGACAAACACAAAACTTGAAATTTAAAAAATAAAAGGTGAGATTAATAAAATTGAAAGTAAAAAAAAAACGATTGAATTAATTAATAAAACTAAGAGTTGGTTCTATGAAAAAACCAACAAAATAGACATACCCTTAGTAAATCTGATTAAAAAAAGGAAAGAGAAAAAGCAAATTGTTAGTCTTGAAAATGAAAAGGGAGAACTCACCACTAATCAAGAGGAAATTAGAACAATAGTTAGGAGCTACTTTGCTCAACTTTATGCCAATAAATTCGATAACTTAAATGAAATGGAAGAATACCTTCAAAAATATAGCTTGCCTAGATTAACAGAGGAAGAAGTAAGTAGTCTAAATAGTCCCATCTCAGAAAAAGAAATAGGACAAGCTATTAACCAACTCCCTAAGAAAAAATCCCCAGGATCAGATGGATTTACATGTGAATTCTACCAAACATTTAAAGAACAATTAACTCCAATGCTATATAAACTATTTGAAAAAATAGGGATTGAAGGAGTCCTACCAAATTCCTTCTATGACACAGACATGGTACTGATACCTAAACCAGGTAGATCGAAAACTGAGAAAGAAAACTATAGACCAATTTCCTTAATGAATATTGATGCTAAAATCTTAAATAAGATATTAGCAAATAGACTTCAGAAAATCATCCCCAGGATAATACACTATGACCAAGTGGGATTTATACCAGGAATGCAGGGCTGGTTGTATATTAGGAAAACTATTAGTATAATTGACCATATTAATAATCAAATTAAGAAAAACCATATGATCATCTCAATAGATGCAGAAAAGGCATTTGATAAAATCCAACATCCATTCCTACTAAAAACGCTTGAGAGTATAGGAATAAATGGACTATTCCTTAAAATAATAATGAGCATATATTTAAAACCGTCAGTAAACATCATATGTAATGGCGATAAACTAGAACCTTTCCCTATAAGATCAGGAATGAAACAAGGTTGCCCACTATCACCATTACTATTCAATATAGTACTAGAAATGCTAGCCTTGGCAATAAGAGCTGAGAAAGAGATTCAACAATTAGAGTAGGAAATGAGGAAATCAAACTATCATTCTTTGCAGATGACATGATGGTATACTTAAAGAACCCCAAAGACTCTGCTAAAAAGCTATTAGAAATAATTCAGAATTTTAGCAAAGTTGCAGGATACAAAATAAATCCACATAAATCCTCAGCATTTTTATACATTACCAACACAATCCAACAGCAAGAGATACAAAGAGAAATTCCATTCAAAATAACGGTTGATAGTATAACATATTTGGGAATATATCTACCAAAGGAAAGTCAGGAATTATATGAGCAAAATTACGAAACACTTGCCACAAAAATAAAGTCAGATTTAAATAATTGGAAAGACATTCAGTGCTCTTGGATAGGCTGAGTGAATATAATTAAGATGACAATACTCCCTAAACTAATCTATTTATTTAGTGCTATACCAATCAGACTCCCAAGAAACTATTTTAATGACCTAGAAAAAATAACAACAAAATTCATATGGAACAACAAAAGGTCAAGAATTTCAAGGGAAGTAATGAAAAAAAAATTAAATGAAGGTGGTCTAACTGTACCTGATCTAGAACTATATTATAAAGCAACAGTCACCAAAACCATTTGGTATTGGCTAAGAAATAGACTAGTTGATCAGTGGCATAGGTTAGGTTCACAGGGCAAAATAGTGAATAAAAATAGCAATCTAGTGTTTGACAAACCCAAAGATCCCAACTTTTGGGATAAGAATTCATTATTTGACAAAAACTGCTGGGAAAACTGGAAATTAGTATGGCAGAAACTAGGCATGGACCCACATTTAACACCACATACTAAGATAAGATCAAAATGTGTCCAAGATTTAGGCATAAAGAATGAAATCATAAATAAATTAGAGGAACATGGGATGGTTTACCTCTCAGACTTGTGGAGGAGGAAGGAGTTTGTGTCCAAGGGAGAACTAGAGACCATTATTGATCACAAAATAGAAAATTTTGATTACATCAAATTAAAAAGTTTCTGCACAAACAAAACTAATGCAAACAAGATTAGAAGGGAAGTAACAAATTGGGAAAACATTTTTACAGTTAAAGGTTCTGATAAAGACCTCATCTCCAAAATATACAGAGAATTGACTTTAATGTATAAGAAATCAAGCCATTCTCCAGTTGATAAATGGTCAAAGGATATGAACAGACAATTTTCAGATGATGAAATTAAAACTATTTCCACTCATTTGAAAGAGTGTTCCAAATCACTGTTGATCAGAGAAATGCAAATTAAGATAACTCTGAGATATCATTACACACCTGTCAGATTGGCTAAGATGACAGTTACAAATAACGATGAATGTTGGAGGGGCTGTGGGAAAACTGGGACACTGATGTATTGTTGGTGAGTTGTGAAAGAATCCAACCATTGTGGAGAGCAATCGGGAATTATGCCCAAAAAGTTATCAAAATGTGCATACCCTTTGACCCAGCCGTACTACTACTGGACTACTGGGCTTATATCCCAAGGAAATACTAAAAAAGGGAAAGGGACCTGTATGTGCCAAAATGTTTGTGGCAGCCCTTTTTGTAGTGGCTAGAAACTGGAAAATGAATGGATGTCCATCAATTGGAGAATCATTGGGTAAATTATGGTATATGAATGTTATGGAATATTATTGTTCTGTAAGAAATGACCAACAGGAGGAATACAGAGAGGCTTGGAGAGACATACATCAACTGATGCTGAGTGAAACGAGCAGAACTAGGGGATCATTATACACTTCATCAATGATACTGTATGAGGATGTATTCTGATGGAAGTGGATATCTTCAACATAGAGAAGAGCTAATCCAATTCCAATTGATCAATGATGGACAGAATCAGCTACATCCAGAAAAGAAACACTGGGAAATGAGTGTAAACTGTGAGCATTTTTGTTTTGTTTCTCTTCCCAGATTATTTTTACCTTCCGAATACAATCCTTCCTTTGCAACAGCTACAACAACAACAACAACAACACCCAAAAGTCACCCAAAAATTGATGTCATAGGTCAAGAGTTTGATCTTTTCGCTTTCTCCTTTTTTCTTTTTCCCATATCCTCTCTTATATGATCCTTGATCACTTTTTTCAATCTAATCTCTGATGAAAGCCAGAGTGAAAACCAAAAATGCCCCATAACTTGCCAATCCTCTCTCTCTTGACTTCCACCTCTGACCAACCTTGACTTCTTTCAAGATTCAGTGCAAATAATATTTTCTTTCTTTTTTTGTGAGGCAGTTGTGGTTAAGTGATTGCCCAGAGTCACACTAGTAGGTATTAAGTGTCTGAGGCCAAATTTGAACTCAGATCCTCCTTACTCTAGGGTTGGTGCTCTATCTACTGCACTACTTAACTGTCCCTCAAATACCACTTTCTATACATGCCCAGTCTCCATAATCACTCAAGCCTTCTCTTTTGAGGTTACTTTTCTTCTACTCTGTATCTATCTTGTACACACTTACATATTACATATATATATGTAAGTTATATATATATATATGTATATACATATACATACATACACATAATAATCATCCCCATTAATATATAAGCTCTTTGAGACTCATTTTTTGAATAATGCAGAATATACTTGAATTTTTCTTTCTTGGTATGTTATGCAGACCATGGACAGATATTCCTTGCTTCTATTTCTTTCCTGATTTTAGGTGAATTAATAATGTCTGAGATGGGAATGCCAAGCAGAGTGAAAACAGAAGTTTGATCAGAACCATATAAAGGTCTCCCTTATAGTTAGAGTCAGCTGAAGTATATATGGCTTGCAACAAAAAAAAACTTTGAGCCTGCTCTCCCTAAGAACCTTATATTGATACAAAGGAAGAATATTTCTGGATTTGTGATAGAACATTTTATTTTTATTTTTTGAATTTTAATATTTTATTTTTTCTAATTACAAAAATTAGAAAATAATTTATCCTTTATTTTTTTTTAAGATTTTGAGTTCCAAATTGTGTTCCAGTCTCCCTCCCTGTCACTCCTGCTTCAGTTGGAGAGCATGAGACCAGCTTAGTCTCAGGAATGGATTGATGGGATGGAAGCCAATGATGGTAGGAAAAGACTCAAGTTTATTGAACAGCACAGCCTTTGTTTGATACTTTAGCAAGCCTAATCAGTGAGCATTCTCCAATCACTGTGAAAAGAGCAAGCATGAGCACTCTGTGGACACTTCATGGTCAATGAGGGAATACCAACTGGAGGAGAGCCTATCTAGTGGGTCAACTGCTGATAACCAAGTGGATGGTTCATGAGAACATCCTTGCACAGTCAGCAACTTACTGTGACTCTCAGCTGTATCTCTCCATTCCCAGGGAAATGTGGTAACTTTTTTATCATGTCCTGAGAACAAAGAGTGCCTTTTACTCCCATGGATTCCCTTCATACGTCCCCTCCCAAATAATTGAAAAGGCAAGCAATTTGATAAAGGTTTTATATGTGACTTCATGTAAAATACATTTCCACATTAGTCATGCTCTGAAAAAATAAATCACAGACTAAAAACCCCAAGAAAAAAAAGTTTAAAAAGAAATAGTCTGCTTTGATCTTCATTCACATTTTATCAGTTCTTCTGTGTACTGAATAGCATTTTTCATCAAAGGTTCTTTATCTTAGAGCACTATTCTATAGATTCATTTGGAACTCTGTCAAAAAGCTATAAAACTCTGCACACTCTTTGACTTAGCAATACCACTATGGTCTTATAACAAAGGACTAAATAAAAAAATGAATTTTTGTGTGTATTTAAAAATGTATTTATTTCTGCCCCAAATTATTTATGACCACCCTTTTGGTGGTCACAAAAATGTGTTAATTGAAGGGATATTCATCTATTGGAGAAGGACTGAACAAGTTGTAATAGAATACTATTGTGCTCATCAAGAAATGACACAGGATGCTTTCAAAAAAACCTGAAAAGACTTACATGAACTGATGCAAAGTGAAGTGAGCAGAATTAGGGAAACACTGTAGAAAGTAACATCAATATTAATGTTTATTAATGATTAGCTGTAAATAATAACTATTCTCAGTAATGCAATCATTCATGATAATTCCAAAAAACTTATGATGAAAAATGCAGTCTGCCTCCAGAGAAAGAACTGATGAAAGTATGAATACAGATTGAAGCATATTGTTTCTCTCTTTCTCTCTCTTCCTCCCTCTCTCCCTTCCCCCTTCTTCCCTCTTCCACTTCTTCTCCCTTTTCCTCTCCTTCTTTTCTTCTTTCCCTCCCTCCTTCTCTTTCCCTCCCTCCTTTTCTCTCTCTCTCTCTCTCTCTCTCTCTCTCTCTCTCTCTCTCTCTCTCTCTCTCTCTCTCTCTCTCTCTCTCTCACACACACACACACACACACACACACACACACACACACTTTTCCCTTCCCTGCTCCATTTTTTCTTTTGTATTCTTCTAAAAAGCAATTACTATGGAATTGTTTTTCTATAAGTCACATGCATATCCTATATCAGATTGGTTACTGTCTCAAGGAGAGGGGAAAGATAGGGTGTGAAACTTAAAACATAATAAAGTTAATGCTAAAATTATTTTAAACATAATTTGGGGAAAATAAAATATTAAGGAAAAAAAAGAATTGTCTTAAATCTTTTTATTGCTGAGAATAGCTAAATAATTCACAGTTGATTATTACAACATATTGCTATTATGTATAGTGTGCTGCTGATTCTGCTTACTTCATTTGCACCAGTTCATGTAAGTCTTTTCAGATTTTTTTGAAAGTGTTCTGCTCATCATTTTCTATAATGTAGTAGTATCCCATGACAATCATATGCTATGACTCTTTTTAGCCATTTCCTAACTGATGAGCATCCCTTCAATTTCCAATTCCTTGCCACCATGAAAAGAGCTGCTATAAATGTTTTTATAAATATAAATCCCTCTTCTCCCCCCCCCCCTTTTTGCATCTCTTTGGGATAAAAACCTAGTAGTGGGATTTCAGGATCAGTTTTATATCCTTTTTGGTTATAGTTCTAAATTGTTATCCAGGATGGTTAGACTAGTTCATAACTCTACCAATAGTGCACTAATACCCCAATTTTCCCACATTCCCTCAAGCATTTTTCCTTTTCTTTTTCCATCATGTTAGCTAAATTGATAGGTGCGAGATGGTATCAGAGTTGTTTCAATTTGCATTCCTCTGATCAGTAGTCATTTAGAACAAATTTAAATGATTTATGATTTTTAAATGATTATATATATTGTATTTCTTCATTTAAAAAGTCATGTCCATATCCCTTGAACATTTAGAAATTGGGGAATGACTCATATTAATAAAAATGTCACTCAGTTCTCCATATTTGAGAGATGAAGCTTTTATCAGAGACACTTGCTATAAGCAATTTTCCTTGTTTTTTTAAAAATTTCTTTTAATCTTGGCTACATTGGTATTTTGGGGCAAATCACTTTAATATAATAAAAAAACCATTTTATGTTCTGTAGTCTTCTCTGTTTCTTTTTTGGTTTCTCTCTTGCTCTCTAGCTCTTGTTTGGTAATAAATTCTTCATTTATCCATAGTTGTCACAGGTTAACTATTTCATACTCTTCTAATTTGCTCATGGTGTGAGATATATACCTAGTTTCTGTCATACTCTTTTTCAGTTTTTCCAACAATTTTTCTCAGAATGATTTCTTCTCCCAAAGTTTGTGTTTTGAATTTATCAAATACAGGATTACTATGGTCATTTTAACCTACTCTATTCCACTGATCTACCACTCTATTTCTTAGCCTGTACCAGATTGTTGTGATGATTACTGCTCTGTAATACAGGTTGAGATTTTGCATGTCTAGGCTGCCTTCCTTCACATTTTTTTTCATTGATTCCCTTGATATTATTGATCTTTTGTTTTTTTTTTCAGATGAATTTTATTATTACTTTTTCTAGTATCATACAATAGTTATTCATAGCTTGATTTATATAGCATTTAATAAGCATATTAGGCAGAATTGTCATTTTTATTATATTTAATTTGTCTACTCATGAATAATTGATATTTCCCCAATTGTTTAGATCTAATTTTATTTGTGTGAAAAGTGTAATTGTGTTCATATAGTTACTGGGTTTGTCTTGGCAGGAAACTCCCAAATATTTGATATTGTTTAGTTGTTTTAAGTGGAATTTCTCATTTTATCTCTTGTTTGCTGGTCTTTATTGGTAATAAATACAAATGCTGATGATTTATGTAGGTTTATTTTGCATCCTGAACTTTACTAAAGTTATTAACTATTTCAACCAGTTTTTTTATTTGTTTTTCTGATATTCTCCAAGCATACAATATTATTATCTGCAAAGAGTGATAGTTTTCTTTCAACATTGCATATTCGAATTCCTTCCATTTCTTATTCTTCTCTTATCGACAAAGTTAGTATTTCTAGAACAATATTGAATGACATTGGTGATAATGGGCATCATTGCTTCACTCCTGATGTTATTGTGAGAACTTCTAACTTATCACCATTTCAGATAATAATTGCTATTGGTTTTAGATGGATACTATTTATCATTGGTAGAATATTTTGATAATTATTGTTATTAATGTATTAGCTTATAGTTCTACTGATTGAGTAATAAGAAAGGACATATTTGATAGGGGCTCATGAACAATGATCAAAATTATAATCTAGAAATATGAGGGAAGAAGTAAGGTTCTTTTCTCTGAAAAACAAACCTGTCAGTGCCAAGTGAACTTGGTGAGTGAGCTGCAGAGGAAACACTAGTTATTTTTGTCTTTCTTTGCCCAGAAGTTAGGACAGTACCTGACTAAAAGTAACAGTTTAACACATGCTTGATTGAGTGAGAGTAAGTTCTTAAGAAATAGTGTTGATTGATTGATTGCTGAAAGAGAATGTGAACTCAAGTTCTCTCCATCTAAATACATCACATTTTATGTAATATCATGCTCTCTTGGTAGGAGTCTTATAGAAACTTTCCTTTCTGTAAGACTTCATTAGGCTTAAAGTGAGAGAAGCAATATACACTAAATCAGTTACTTCAAGGATATCGGTAAAATGCTTAAGCTGCCCGTCTATTATTCCTCATTCTCTCTATATGACTGAGCAACCTCATTTTTCTGTTGACATATGTTTGATGTATTTTAATTATACCACTCATCATCATTGGTAAAAATGCTATCTTGCATCTGTTGGGTATCTTTCCATTATTCCTTGCCTTATTCCAAGATTGAAGTTCCAGGATTCTCAAATGTAGATTTGGGAGATGAGTAGAAGCAAAAAAGCATATAGTGTTTGAGCCCTAAAGTGTATATCCTAGGAATTGTTCAAGAGAAAGACCCATGTGCTATACAGATTCTTTAAATTGATTCTTTAAATATTGATTCTTTAAAAGGAAAACAACAGATCCATTTCATGCTATAGGACAATATATTTTTTTTGGGAATTCATCAGACTACAAATTACAGGAGATAGGAGCAAAAGATAGGTGTCTAGAAGATCTCACAGGCCAGAGAGGTGGTGCTTTGTGATTTAAATCACTGTGCCTAAGACTTGCAAATGCTTTTAATATAATGAAGATTCAAGCTAATTCCAACATGGTTCCCAGCATCCGATGCTCTGAATTCCAAGGAAAGGGCCATTGCTTCCAGCACGGACAAGTTCCATTGGGATGACTTTGTCAGCAACATCTTTGAGGAGGAGACAGAGTTCTTAACCCACATAGTATGAGACTTCACAGAGTTCAGAAGGATTATTTTTGTTTACAGCTTCATAAGAACACTTCTTCTTGTTGAAAACTTCTGTGCATTTCGTTCTATCATATAGCTTAGGCCTTATTATCCTAGTGGTGAAGAAAATTAGGCAAAGATTAGAGTGATGCTTGGAAACTGATGAATCATGTAACAAGTCACATATCCTTATTCCGGTGAACCTCTGATCCCCAACCGCCTGTCCTCCCTAACCACCTAATGAGTCAATTCATTCTACGCACAAGCACAGAGGGAGAACAATCAGGTTCTGGGTGGTAGTTAGCATGCACTAAAACCTAGGGTCACAGATCTAGTAAGTTTCTGATCTTAGATTTAAGCAGAAAACAATAAACTATCTTAGATTTCAAACTGGAAGTGATCTTAGAAATCAGCAAGTCCAAACACTTCTTTTTTTATTTTTTAATGGATGAGGAAACTAAGGCTGAGACTGATCCAGTGAATTGTTCAGGGTTCTGCAGACAATCAGGTTATGAACTAAGATTTCAATAGAAAAGTATAATATATCCTAGATTTCAAACTTGAAAGGACTTTAGAACCATCAAACTTAAAGCCCTCTCTTTTTCTAGTAATATTATATGACTTGCCCAGGATCACAGAGATACCAGGTATGTATCTGAGGTGTCTTCCCAAGCCCAAGCCCAATACTACATGTGGTGTTTCCACTGTTCAGTTCAGGGAGTAACATTTTATGAAGGAAATTGGTTATCTGAGGTATATCCACAGGATAACAAAAATAGAAAAAATTAAAAAGTGTTATAAAAGGATCAATATATTAATCATAGCTTGAAGAAAGGAAACTTCTATCACAGGGAAGAAAGAATAGACTTGCTCAGTTTGCTTGACTTCAGGGCACAGAATTGAGAGCTAGGGATAGAAGTTGAACAGAGTTTGTTTTTAATTGTAATGAAAGCTTCTTAACTATGAGAAGTCTCCAGCAGGGGAAGAAGCTTCTTTCACCGAAAGCCTTCAAACAAAGACCCAATGGCCACCTATTTGAATGAGGATTTCTGGTTCCCAGATTAGTTCTACTCCATAGCCCCTGAAATACCTTCTAACTCAGAGATTACATAGTTTTACATCTGTCTATTTTGGATCAGCCTTGAACTCACATGTTACAGCAGATTATTCCAATATCTTCACGACATAGACAATGCACACAATCATTGTCCCATTGAGTGTTAAATTTGTGTATTTTGCCTGTGTCATCCTGGCAACCTAAGAGAAAACATATGTCAAATCTTCTGTTTAATTGCAATTGATGCTTTACAAAAATTTTTACCAAGTTCTTAAGTCCACTTTGAATAATGCCTCATGAAATCATCCTCACAATAGAAAATCTGGGCCACTTTTAAAATATCTACAAAAAGGCTCTACAATTTCCTTTGACAACCTGACCTATTCAGTCAATCATTCTCTAAACCTTCAGAGTGACAATTGGAAACGTCCAATATGCTACTTTGGAAGATGTGTTAGCAGATCAACAGTAAGACATTAAGACAGGGATTTTTAAAATAGATTCTTTTTTAAATTTTAATTTTCTTTCTATGATAAAGTTTGCCTTTGTAACTGTTAGCTTTTATACACAGTGGATGTTTAATAGATGCTTGTGTCATGGAGTGATTAAGTAAATAGATGCTTGAGGAACGGGGACTATTGCTTTGCTCAGCATCACAAAGCTGATAGTAGGATGTATCCCCATGTCTTCTTTACTTCAATCCTAGCTCTCTAACCCGTAACTCATGCTACCCCTTAGAAACTGATCATATATATAAAGTAAGTATTCCCTCTTAATTATGTAATAGCAGGGATATGGTAGACCTTACATTTATTTTTAGACAGCTACCTATTTTCTTCCTCCCAGGTGCATCTTTAAATTAAATCCACTTTTTACCACTTTTTGCCCACTATTCCCATCCCATGGGTTTTGGTTCCAATGGACACAGATTGGCCATTCAAGCTTGTCTCAGTCATTTTTCCTGCCAAATAAATCCTCCTGTCCCCAATGACAGGAAGAAGTTTAAACAAAGATTTACCTAATGATGTAGCTCCTAAAATGATCTCCAAGGGAATATATGTGCAAAAAGCATCACATAATGTTACAAAGCTAGCCAAGGCAAGGAGGACAATCAGCATAGTATTCTGTTAAAAAAGGGTAAAGATTAAAGATACATCAGTAGGATAAACAGCTAGAGTTTTTATTTTTTTAAAGTTTTATAGCTGCCTTCCCATTTTATTCCAGTTATACTTATATACAGTCCCTTTTCCCCAAAATGAATCCTTCCAATAAGGAATGTATAAGGGGCATAATGGTTAAAGCAATGGACTTTATCCATTATGGATAAAGTTGGGAATACTTGAGTTTAATCTAGCCTCAGAAACTATGTGACCTGGAGCTAGGAACTTAGGCTGTCTGCCTCAGTTTTCTCATGTGTAAAATGGGGACAATGATAACCTCTCAAGGGTGTTCTGAGGATCAAATCAGAGATTATTTGAAAAGTGCTATTATTACATAAATATTAAAAAATATACAGCACAGTAAAATAATTACATCTCACAGGATTCCAGGATCATAGATTTAGAGTTGAAAAAAGAACTTAAAGTTCATTAAGTATAGCACCCTTATTTTACAGATGAGGAAACTGAGACCTTGACAATAACAAGACTCTGCCTTGTTCAGAGTCTCCCAGATAGTGGGAGATACATGGTTCAAGCCTTCGTCATACTGATGTCAATTATCCACCTCATCACTGCATATTTTACCTTCTGCATCCATAGTTCATCACTTTCCTGAAGAGGAGACAAATACTGTGTGGCCGTAACATGTCACTTTTTGCCATTGCTTTTCTCAATTTTCTGCATTTTAAAATGTAGATGATAACACTACTTCCCAGAGTGCTTGTAGGAATTAAATTAAATAATAAATGTAATGTTCTATTTCTCTAAAATGTAATCTTTTTCTTGGTGCAGGTTTCTTGGGGAGTTTCTGGGAGCATCCTTAGTTTCAGTTCAGTTCCATAATCCCAAAATGCAGCCAGGAGTTAGGGTCCGGACCCTTTATTGTGTCCTTCAGAATCCTGAATATTTTTCTAGGCCTATCTCTCTCTTTGGTTCCCGAGAGTTCTTGTCTGAATGTTTCTAGCCAGCACGAAGGTTGAAGTAGGAATGAATCTTCATTCTGAATCTCCCAAGATGTTTTCCCAAAGTCCTCCTTGGCCCTGAGAGCTTCCTGCTTATATGGTACACACTGAGTATACACCAATCATTTCATCACTAGGAAACCATTATTTGTTGTAGGATTAAATCAATGCTAAATTAGATTTAATCATTGTCTCCTCAATTCCACTCAGTACGTTGTTTCAAGTTCTGGGCCACAACATCTTCTTGTAGGGTCAGATCAATCATACTGAACCATTAGATAATTATATCTATTCCAGTGACTTAGCACCTTGTAAGAATCCCAATATCTCCCCCTTTCTTTTGATTTAGAACATAGGGTGGTCATGACCCCCCTGACTTTTCAAGGAGGTGAGAACCCCTCAAAAGAAGGTGATCACACCTTCTTTGACTGCTTCAAAAAAGAAGTGAAAAACATCATAAAAAGGGGTGGTCACATCTTCCCTGACTTCTCAGGGAGATGAAAACATCAAAGGAAATGGGAAATCAAATCAGATTAGCTGGTTTCTGAAGGGGCTCACTTGAAACAGGTATACATAAATCCATCAATATGGGAGTTATTACACATAATTACATAAATTACATAAGCACATAGCAATATAACACAGGTTAGAAGTGCTGTAATAAATATCATGAATCAACATGAAGAATTTATACATGTCCATAAGTCCTAGAAATGGTCAAAAAGGAATCCATTGTCCATTAGATTATGTGCCAGGAATCCAATAACTCCTGTAAGCTTTGAAGTCCTGCAATAGTCTCATCAACAATTTTTCATCTCAAGGAATCCAATGATCTCTGCTGGTTTTCAAGTCCTTTAACAATCTTATCTTGTGTTAGGGAATCCAATGATTCCTACAGATTTTGTTCTTAGGTCTTCTCCTTTGTTTCTAGATTTTTCTCTTTTTCTGTCTCTCTCTGATGGACAAGGCAAATACGATTCATTGACACCTATCTGATTCCTTCTCTATCTGAAGAAATACAAGCAAACCCTCTCCCCCAAGCAGTTAACCTATCTGGTCCCTTCCATTCACCACTTTCTGGGTCTCTCCACATCACCTGGCAATTATCTAAAGATAGTGGAGCTAATTGTACTGGACACTGCCCTTCTGGTGAGTTATAAAATCTGTCAGCCGGAGCTAGTGCATCTTTGTCAAAAATTTAAAAATTAATGATATAGAGAACTAAATTTAGAAGTTCTCTAGGATTACTCATGGCTCCTCCTTTCTTTTGTTTTTGGAGGAGTCTTAATATCTCTGTTTTTTCTCTCTACTATTGCCTGACCTTGAGGATTAAAAGGTATGCCAGTGCTGTGTAAAATCTTATACTGTGCACAAAAGTGTGCAAAATGTTTAGAAGTATATGCAGGTCCATTGTCTATTTTTATTGCTTGTGGAACACCCATAATTACAAATGCTTGGAAAAGGAATTCAGTGACCACTTGGGCTGTCTCTTTTGCTGTTGGCATTGCAAAAGCGAATCCTGAAAAGGTATCTACCACAACGTGGATAAAAGACAGACAACCAAAAGATTTATAATGGGTCACATCCATTTGCCAGATTTCATTGGGTCTTAAACCATGAGGGTTCTTCCCTGGAGGGAGTGTAGGAGCATAGAAAGGAAGGCAAAGAACTTAGCACAGTGTCTGGCATGTAGTAGATGCAAAATAATGCTGGTTATTATTACTACAAATATTATAATGTTAATGCTATTATTATTATCACAAAATACATTCTTGTCCTATTCTTTGGGAACAAAACTAGTCATTGAATTTCATCTCAGTTCAGAAGACTTTTAGGGTTCTTTTCTTTCTATTTACATCATTATACTAATTTTGCAAGTTTTTTTCCTGAACCTGCCTTTTTCACTCTGCATCAGTTCATTCAGATCTTTCCGTGTTTTTCTAAATTTTTAGTATTTATCTTTTCTTAAAAGAAAATAATATTCCATCATTTTCATATGCCATGATTTGTTAAGATCCAAGACTTTTGTACCTGAGACAAATTCATTTGGAAGTGGAAGAGGTTTTGGAAAGAAGCAGGAAAGTGATAGGGATGGTGATGTTGGCACAGAGTTCTGCCTAATTATGGGTACAGTAATATTGAAAGAGGGGGCAGCCTGTTTCTCAGGAGAAGAGCATGTTA
This sequence comes from Sminthopsis crassicaudata, assembly GCF_048593235.1. NCBI lineage: Eukaryota > Metazoa > Chordata > Mammalia > Dasyuromorphia > Dasyuridae > Sminthopsis > Sminthopsis crassicaudata. The sequence continues at coordinate 625,965,198 of NC_133618.1, forward strand.
ATATACCCTTGATAACAATGATATATATGTGTTGTATCTGTGATTTAATGGACAGTGGAGGTTCCAGGCAAGGAACTATCTCTACCAAGACAGATAGATGAATCCTGTGCCATTTTTAGACCTAGAGAGGTAAGTGAAAGTCAGACAACTAAGATATATGAAAGGCAGAACTTGAACCCTGAACTTACTTACTCATAGGTCTGTTCTCTGTCCAATATGATGTAGTACAGTGTGATCTATACAGGGAACCAATGGGGAAATTTGCCAAGCTGTTTCATTGAAGACTTTAGAATTTTAAAAAAGAAAACCAAATCCCTACCTCACAAAAACCCAGTAATATGTTTTTCACTTCCCTTCAATGATGAACCCTGTTACTTACCATTGTTTTAGCAGTTAGGTCTCTGTGTCTCTGCTTCTATCTCTCTGTGTCTCTCTTCTTCCCTCCTTCTATCAATCACTTATGGAAAGAGATGCCACAAGGAACAATGTTGCAAAATTCCCAAACTACAATCTCAAAGAAAAAATACTGCAAGCTGCCAGACAAAAACAATTCAGATATCAAGGAGCAACAGTCAAGATTACCAGGATCTGGTGCTTCTACAATAATTATTTACTTCTCTAGATGGGAAAACTATATCTATAACTGTTGAGAACTGTATTTATCACTGGGGCAGACAGAGGTGGGCATCACATGGATAGAGGGTATGGTTGTGAATAAACTTTGATGTAATGAATCAAAGAAAAAGACATTAAGAGGTGGGAAAAGGTTCCTATTGGAAAAAGAGGAAAGGGAAGTTATAATGGAACAATTATATTACATGAAGAGGCACAAAAGATCTATTACAATCAAGGGAAAGAAGGGAGGGGGATGATCATTGTCTGAAGCTTGATCTCATCAGTTTTGACTCAAAGAGGGAATACCTTAATCATTTAGCTGGAAATAGAAATTTATCTAATCCTATAAAGAAGTAGGAGAAGAGGAAAGAAAAGGGAATGACAGGATAGAATGGAAGGCAGAAACATAGGGGAAAAGGTAAGAAAAGAGGGAAAAGGATGGGTAGGGCAGGTTAAAAAAATATTATTAAGAGAAGGGGAAGGGGTAATAGATAAGATAATAGGTGGAGTGGAAAGAAAGAACAAAAGTATATACAGAGGAGAAAATAGGATGGAGGGAAATATAGAGCTGGTGATCATAATTGATTGTGAATGGGATGAACTATCTCATTAAATGGAGATGAATAGCAGAATTGATTAAAATAGAATCCAACAATATGTTGTGTACAAGAAACACATTTGACACAGAGAGACATAATACAGAGTAAAGGTAAAAGGCTAGAATAGAATTTATTCATTTCAGCTGAGGTAAAAAAAATATAGGCAGGGGTAGCAATTCTGGTCTCAAATAAATAAAAGTAAAAATAGATCTTATTAAAAGAGATAAGGAGGAAGTACATCTTGATAAAGGGTATTATGAATAATGAAATGGTAATGATAATAAATATATATGCACCAAATAGTAGAGCAGCCAAATTTCTAGAGAAGATTTTAAGCCAGGTACAGGAAGAAATAGACAGCAAAACTATACTAGTGAGGGTCCTCAAATTTCCTCTTTCAGAATCAGACAAATTTAACCACAAAATAAGTAAGAAATGAGGGAGGCTAATAGAATCCTAGAAAACCTAGATATGATAGACCTCTGGAGAAAATTAAATAGAGAAAGAAAGGAATACACCTTTTTCTTAGCAGTGCATAGTACCTACCCCAAAATTGACCATGTATTAGGGCATAAAAACCTCACAATCAAATGTAGAAAGGCAGAAATAGTAAATGTTTCCTTTCTGAACCACAATATAATAAATATTATATTCAATAAAAGGACAGGGAAATATAGACTAAAAACCAATTGAAAATTAAATAATTTAATTCTAAAAAATAAGTGGATCAAACAACAAATCACAGAAATTATTCATAATTTCAACAAAGAGAATAATAATGAGACAACATACCAAAACCTGTGGATTGCACCCAAACATTTCTCAGGGGATATTTTATATCTCTAAATAGCTACATGAATAAAACAGAGAAAGATGAGATAATGATTTGTGCATGAAACTAAAAAAACTAGAAAAAGAATAAATTAAAGCTCCCAAATTAAATACCAAATTAGAAATTCTGAAGGAAAAGGAAAGATTAATAAAATTGAAGCCAAGGAAATTATTGAACTAATAAATAAAACTAAGAGTTGGTTTATGAAAAAATCAACAAATAAATAAACCTTTGGTTAATTTGATTTGAAAAAGGAAAAAAAAAGCAAATCACCGGCATCAAAAATTCAAAAATTAAAAGGGTGAATTTACTACCAAAGAAAAAAAAATAAAGCAACAATTAGGAGCTATTTTGCCCAACTGTGTGGCAGCAAATATGACAATATAGCTGAAAAGGATGAATATTTACAAAAATACAAATTGCCCAGATTAATAGAAGATGAAATAAATTACTTAAATAGTCTCATTTTAGAAAAAAAATTGAAGGAACCATTAATGAACTCCTTAAGAAAAAAATATTCAGGGCCAGATGAATTCAGAAGTAAATTCTACCAAACATTTAAAGAACAATTAATTCTAATACTATGTAAACTATTTGGAAAAATAGGTAAAGAGGGAATCCTGCCCGATTCCTTCTATGACACATATATGGTACTTATACATAAATCAGGAAGAGCTAAAACAGAGAAAAAAAATTATCTCCCTATCTCCCTAATGAATATTGATGCAAACATTTAAAGTAAAATATTAGCAAAGAGATTGCAGCAACTTATCAGTAGGATAATACACTATGACCAAGTGGGAATCAGGAATGCAGACCTGGTTCAACATCAAGAAAACTATTACTATAATTGATCATATCAATAAAAAAACCAACTGAAATATTAATACAGCATCCATTCCTATTAAAAAATTAGAGAGCATAAGATAAAGGGAACTTTCCTTAAAATAATAAGCAATATCTATCTAAAATCAATAGAAGTGAAATAAGGATGCCCATTATCAACATTATTACTCAACATTGTACAAGAAATGTTAGCTTTAGCAATAAGAAAAGAAAAAGAAATTAAAGGAATTAGAATATGCAATGAGGAAATAAAGCTATTACTCTTTGCAGATGATATGATGATATACTTAGAGAATCTTAGAAAATCATCCAAAAATTTACTCAAAACAATTTGCAGCTTTAGCAAAGTTGCAGGATATAAAATAGACCCACACAAATCAGTATTTCTATATATTACTGACAAAGCCCATCAGCAAAAGATAGAGAAATTCCATTTAAAATAACTGTAGACAACATAAAATATTTGGGGGTCTTCTACCAAGACAAATCCAAGAACTATATGAACACAATTACAAAACACTTCTCCTACAAATAGATTTAAATAATTGGAAAAATATCAACTGCTCATGGGCAGGCCAAGCTAATCTAATAAAAATGACAATTCTGCCTAAATTTGTGTACTTATTTGGTGCTATACCAATCAAACTGCCAAAAATTATTTTGTAGAGCTAGAAAAAATAATAACAAAATTCATCTGGAAGAACTAAAAGTCAAGAATATCAAGGGAATTAATGAAAAAAATTATAAAGCATGGTGACTTAGCAGTACCAAACTTAAAATTATATTAAGAAGCAGCAGTCATCAAAACCAAATGATATTGACTAAGAAATAGAATAGTGGATCAGTGGAATAGATTAGATACACACAACACAGTAATCAAGGCCTATAGTAATCTAATATTTGATAAAACCACAAATTCCACCTTCTAAAATAAGAACTCACTATTTGACAAAAATTGCTGGAAAAACTGGAAATTATGTCAACAACTTAGTAGACCCACATCTCACACCCCATACCAAAATAAGGTCAAAATGGGTTACATAATTTGGGCATAAAGGATGATACCATAAACAAATTAGGAGAAGGGAGGAATTTATGACCCCAAACTAGAGACCCTTATGAGAGGCAAAATGACAAACTTTGACTACAAAATGAAAAGGGACTGACAAAGCTGGGAAAAATCTTTACAGCCAGTGTTTCTGATAAAGTTCTCATTTCTAAAATACATAAAGACTTGAATCAAATTTATAAGAATACAAGTCATTCCCCAATTAATAAATAGTCAAAGGATATAAACAGACAATTTTCAAATGAATAAATTAAAGCTATTTCTTGTTATACAAAAATATGCTTAAAGACAACTTTGAGGTACTACTTTCTATCTCTCAGATTGGCTGAGGACAGGAGAAAATCATGATAAATGTTGCAGGGGATATAGGAAAACTGGAATACTAATGCATTGTTGGTGGAATTGTGAAATGATCCAACCATTCTGGAGAGCAATCAGGAACTATGCCCAAAGGGCTATCAAACTGTGACCCAACAGTGTCACTACTGGTCTGTTTCCCAAGGAAATCATAAAGGAAAGAAAAGGACCTATATGTACAAAAATGTTTGTAGTAGCTCTTTTTGTGGTAGCAAAGAATTGGAAAATGAATAGATGTCCATCAGTTGGGGAATGGCTGAATAATTTTTGGTATATAAAGATAATGGAATATTTTTGTTCTACCAAAAAATGATGAACAAGTTCATTTTAGAAAGATCTGGAAATATTTACATGAACTGATGCTGAACAAAACAAATAGAACCAGGAATATATTGTACACAGAAACAGCAAGAATATGCAATGTTCAAATTTGAAAGACTTGGTTCTTCTCGATGGTTCAATGATCCAAAGTGATCCCAATAGACTGTGGACAGAAAATCCCATTTGCATCTAGAAAAAGAACTATGGATATTGAATGTAAATCAACATAAGCTATGTTCATTTTTTTTTGTTGTTTTTCTTTTTCCTCTCCTATGATTTTCCCTTTTACTCTGATTTTTCTATCCCAACATGTTTCATAGAGCTATATGTATTAACTATAAATAAATTATAAAAAAGAAAAGTCCAGTAATATTGGGTTGTATTTACAGAAGAAATAGTAAAGAATTGCAAACAATAAGGGGGAAATCTCTTTGAGGGAGTATCCACATTAATGAGATAAACAATCTATTTAATCATGAATGTATATTCAGAATGAACAGATGATCAAGAGTATAGAGACCTGTTCAGTATGAGACTATATTTGAGAAAACTACTATTTTACATCATGGAAAAATTGTACTTAATTGTGATAGTAGGAAAATTTTGGTTAAGCATTTAATAGTATTTGTTGCCTTTTATCAAGATTTGATAGATGAGAGACAGGATCACTATTTCTCTTCCAGAATAAGGTTTCTTCAAAGGATTCTTAGTCATCAAAATACTGATACCACTATCCTCATATTTTCTTTTTAAAAAAAAGTTTCTAGAGTTTCCTTTGATCTCCAATTTATCTTGCAGCTTTGCTCTGGCACATTAATTCTATCACCTCCACTAACTTTTCATCAAGTACCTTCTCTTGCTTGTTTCATGAGGCAAGAGGCCATAGAATACTGAACATAATCAAAGAGATCCAGATTCAAGGACTTACTCCAATATTTACCAGCTACATAAAATTAAACAAATGATTTAAACATTAAAAAATAAGATTATTTTCTGTCTTAAGGATGAGGGATGTAAGAGAGGAAGAGAAAGAAAATTTGGAACTCAAAATCTTAAAGAAAGTCAATGCTGAAAACTATCTTCACATGTAATGGGAAAAAATAAAATACTATTATTAAGTGGAAAGAAAAAAAGAGATGAGGAAGAGGCAGATTTCAGAAAAATTTTGAAAGGATTACTTGAACTGATACCTAGTGAAATGAACAGAACCAGGGGAATATTGTACATAGTAACAGCAATATTGTTTGATGGTGAATTTTGAATGACTTAGCTATTCTCAACAATACTTTGATCCAAGAAAATCCCAAAGGACTACAGATGAAGCATGCTATCCACTTCCAAAAAAGAAACTGATGCTGCTTGAATCTAGACTGAAGTATGTTTGTTTCACTTTCTTTCATTTTCCCCTTTTATTTGGGTTTTCTGGTACAAAATTACCAAAATAGAAATGTTTTATATAATTGCACATATATGACCCATATCTGATTGAATACCATCTTGTAGTGAGGAGGAGAGAAATGTAGAGAGAGTTGGAATTTGAAATTCAAAACTTTAATAAAACTGTCAAAAAACCCCATGTCAAATCTTTTTGTTCAGTGATGATCAATTTTGAAATTGGGTAAAGAATTGTGGATGAACATAGATTATCTATCAACAAGGGCACTATGGAAAAAGTGGCAAAGAAGAGGGAAGCATTGTATTTTTCTTATAAAGACAATACCTTGTAAAATATCTGCAAACATCAAGGACTTTTATCTTTCCTTCTCCAACCATTGAACCCAGATGGCTTTGGAGGAGAAAGTGAAGCTGGTGGCTTTGCACAGCCCATCCTCACTAAAAAATCCAATTCACTTGTATGTCATGGCATCACTTCTCTGATGTTGTGGTCCTTTTGAGAATGAAGGCTAAATCAACATTGTGCAAGGCAGTCTTTATTAAGCACAATGGTAAGTCATTCTGTATAGTGTGCTTAGTCATTAGCTGTGTTATTGAGAAAATGTCTTTTATGTTTACTAGTTTGTGTAGGAAATCATTCTGTCCTTTCTTTGTGAGTTTTTTCATATCTGTCACAGGAGAGAAAGTAAGATAGAAAGTTCAAGGGGAATCAGCATGGCAACATGACACCTGAACTTGAACTCAGGAGACTTGAGTTTGAATTCTAGATATCTTACTAAAGACCAGTCATCCAATCTCTCTAAGCCTTAATTTTCTCATTTGTAAAATGGGAATTATAGCACTTGTACCATCTTACTTTATCACATTATGAAGAAAGGACTTAGTAGATCATCAACAAGAAATTTAAATGTGATTCTTTGTGATGGTTTTTGAGGCTATTATTAATAAAGAAGGGATTTTAATTTGAGGATATTTTAATAGAATTACAAGGTTCAAAATAAGAGAAGCTGTGTGATATTGGAAAAGACAATCTTACCTAATCACTTTGAGTGATTACTTGAGTCAAAACTTCCAGGAATAAGGAGCTGACAATCCCAATATTCTCTGTCTGGATTGGGCCAAATTTTGGATTCCACAGTTTAAAAAGGAATTAAAATTCTTACTTTAGCTGAGGGAAGTGGGGCAAGATGGTAGTGGGAGGTGAAGATAATTAAAGAAAACCAAGGCAAAAGGAGGCTTGCTAGAGGAACATAGTAGTTATTTTCAAATACTTGAACATCTGTCATATGGAAGAGGGATTAGATTTAGAACCTGAAGGCAGAACCTGAATCAATGGATATAAATTGAAGAAAGAGAGATTTAGGATTGAAGTAAAAAAGATGTAATAATGAAGAGGTCTTCAGAAGTAGAATGGGCTTTCTTTGGATTGAGAGAGTTTCTCATTATTTGAGGGCTTCAGGTTTCTACTTAGAGAAAGTTGAACTAGATATCACAAGCAGCAGGTTCTCATCTTGCTTCTGCTATACTTGATGGCTTAGAATAAGTCATTTAAACCTATGATCTTAAATTCACAATATGTAAAATGTACATAATATTTACTTCGTGGAGCTGTCTTGAAGATCTGAAGCATATGTATACATGCATATATATGCATATGTAGACATATATATTTAAATATACAATGTGATACATATATACTTACATGTGTACACACATGTACATAGATATATAATCATATTTATACACATATTTATATTTATTTTATACACATACATTCATGCACATACATGCTTATTTCTAATTGTCTTTTGTTTCTCTGAAGATGGTTAGCATCATCTATCATAAGTTCTTTCCATATTTTTCTCAAACTACTGACATCATTTTCTACATAATAGCAATCTTCCAACTTTATATTGTCTCTTTCTTTTAAATAGTCTAAAACAATATTGATTAATATGGCTGACATATAGTGTACTTTCCCTATTTTTCTCTTTTGAGTAAATCTACTTTTTGTTTAACTTTGAGATCATTATTATACTTGCTTTTTTACATAATAAATTCTACTCCTGATCTTTATATTTGTGTGTATCTTTTAGTTTTATAACATTTCCTGAAAGCAATGTATTGTTGAGTTAAAATTTCCCATTTTATGGGTAAATCTATCTTATTCACATTCTAAGGTATAATTATTTCTTCTGCATTTTCTTCTTTCCTATTTGCCTTCAATATCTTTTTTACCCTATTCCTGTTCCCTTCTCACTTCTCTACTTTATTTTTATCTGCTATCCAGCCTTTCTATTATTTAACCTATTTACCTCTCCAAAAATCCCTCCATTATCTTCTCCTTTACCTTTTTCTTTGTACTCTAATTTCTTTCTGAATTTGGAAGATTTTTATACCCTTCTATATTATATGTACACCATATATACATATGTATATACATGGATGTATATATGCATATGTTATATATAAATGTACGTATATACATACACACATATGTATGAACACATGTATGTATGTGTGTATGTATATGTTGTTCCCTCTTTAACCCTTTCCTAATGTAAGATTTCAACACAACCCACCCTCCTGCCTACTAACTTTTTATCTATTGTTTTTAATTTTTTTTGTCTCATTTATGTGAGATAATTCCTGTTTTGTAACTCTCAGTTTAATTTCTTTTTAAAAAATTACCCATGTTTTTTTTTCAAAGTACGTGGGTAAAGATGATGGTCATAAAAGAACTGATTTCATATATAAGAAGTAAATGCTTTGTCCTTATTGAGTCCCTTATAATTCATCCTTAATATTAATTTTTCTCCTGAATATTAAATGTCAAATTATTCTTTAAGTTTTGCCATGTTTTTAAACAAATACTTAAAAGTATTTTGGTTTGATAAATGTCCTTTTTTTTTCATTCAGGATTAAACTTAACTTTGCTGGGTAATTTACCCTTAGTCATAATCCTAGCTCTTTTCTCTATGAAAAACATTATTCTAAGACCTATGGTCTTTCAACACAGTAGCAGTAAGGTTTCTTTCTTGTTCCTTCCCATATTTTCTCTTTAACTTGGAATCTTGAAACTTGCTATAATACTCCTATAAGTTTTTCTATTGCAATCTTTTTGAGGTGATGATTGAATGATTTCTTATTTCTGCGCTGTCTTCTTGTTCTAGAACTTCAGGGCAGTGTTCCTTGATAATTTGTTGTAATATTTTATCATTTCTTTTTTAAATCTTAATTTTAAGGCAGGCTATTTTTGTTTCATTTCTCCTCTATTGGTTCTTCAGATTATTTTTTTTTTCTGATAAGAAGTTTCACATTCGCTTTTATTTTTTTTTTCATTCTTTTGTTTTTGTTTTTTAAATTTCTTCATGTCTTAGAACACCATTAGATTCCCTTTGCACAATCCTAATTTTCAAGGAATCTTCCTTATTCTTTTGGTTCTCTATTTAAATTGGTGGATTTTCTTTTCATAATTTTCTTGGTTTTCTTGGATTGTTCTTATTTTTTTCTAACTTTTTTCTTGATAGCTTTTATTTAATTTTAAAAGATATTTTCAAAATTCTTCTAAGAAATCTTTTTGGGCTTAGGACCATTTGACATTTCTCAATGAAAAGGGAGTGGCTTTTTTAAAAGCTCCATTATCTTCTTTTGAATGTGATCCCTGATCTTTTCCATCCTCATAAGAGCACACTATGGTTCTTTCTCCTTTGATTGATCATTTATTTTTATTTTTAACAAGTATTATTATGATCAAGTTCTATTACCATGGTATAGCAAATAATTCCTCAAGTCTCGGATCCTTTTTATTGTTATTTTCCAAGGTCTGTTATGGAGCTCAACGTAGTCTTAAGCCATGGCTAGAGCACTTTGTCATACTTATGATCATACTCCCTGTGGGCTCTCTGGTGGCTGCAAATTACAGCTGTCCTCTCTTCCCTGGAGTAAAAGCAGGGATTCTGCTCTCTTGCTTGTGCCCACAGTCAACAATGTCCCTGTCTCTCTTTCACTCACCAGGTATGTGATAGCTTGTTCTCCCCATCAATAGTCTGGGATGTGTCTGGTCAACATGGCTGTGCTTGGCATCCCTTGATAGGGGAAGGTCCTTCCATCTTCTCTTACTCTGCTGTCTATCCCCCACAGTATCTTTGAAATGAGTTTCTTTTTTGTTAAGTTTTATGAAAGTTTTTTATTTTCACAACATATGCATAACTAATTTTCAACAGTCACCCATGCAAAACTTTTTGTTTCAATTTTTCCCTCCTTTCCCTATCCCCTCCCCTAAATGGCAAGTTATCCAATATATGTTAAACATGTACAATTCTTCTATATATATTTTCACAGTTGAGATAAAAATTTCTAAGGCTAAGGCTGCCTTCCAAGCCTAATTGTCCATCTGACTTATTGTTTGCTGATTCCTCACTAATTCCACTATTCAAGTATTAAAATAGTTATCAAATGGATAAAGTATACTTCATAAGAGGTGGTATGAATGATCTTTCCCGAGATCTTCTTTGATTATCTTACAACAATTACTTTACCCTGACTTTTGATTATTTCTGCTATACTTCATTCCCTCAAAGACAACATTCTGTCTTTCTCTGGCACAAATTTGGAGAGGCTTGTTTTCTGACCTATTCTACCATTTTCCCAGAATCCGCTCCCATAGTTGGCACTTAATAAGTATGTATTGTCAGTTCACTATCAGTTGGAGTAATGGTGTCAAACTCAAATAGAAACAGAGGCCATTGAAGTGTATGCAAGGATCTCTGCTAACCATATTGACTTACAAAATGACATATTAAAATTATGTACATTGTATGATTTTTTAAAACTTTTAATAATAGTTCCCAGTTACATTTTTATTTGATTTTTGGTCCTATTTGGGAGTGTTGTTTGCAGAATATGGGACTGTGTGTTTCATATCTTTGATTTCATCCATCATTTCACATATTTTTTGAAAACCACATATTTATATTCTTTGATCACTGATGTATTAGGTAATGCTTATGTTCTTACATATCTATATCAGTTAACTTTATTAGAACTTTATCATAGACATTTGTTGCAAATAATAATAATAATAAACTTAGAAATTAATGCAATGAAATTTTTTTAAAGAATTAAGTACAGTGTTCCAAGGAACATAAATACATTTTAAGAAAAATTTAATGGAAATGTATTGTGGGGAGCTCCACCTTAATTAGATGATTGAATGATTTTCTCACTTTAGTCAATTGTAACACGTACAAACTATCAGAAGCTGACAATCATTAGAGAGAAAGAAGATCATTTTAACATACAGCTCACATGGGATTCCTCTCTTAGAAGATGGGTTTGTTAAATGATGATCATGTCACTTTAAAATTTCCTCCTCCTAACATCTTTGTGAAGAAGGTAGTACAAGAATTTTTGTTCCCATTTTTCAGATGAGAAAATCGAGCCTCAGAGAGGTGAGGTGACTTGTACAATCAAGATCACAATTAGTAAGTGGCAAAGTCTAATCCAGAACTTCTGATCCCAAGGTCAGAATGATATCAGTAAACCAGAATGAAACCAGTGATCCCTGTATGTTGTTGCTACTTTTTCAGTGTTTCCTGAGCTTTTTCCTTTCATGTATCCTATTTATATAATGGTGTCATGCACAAGGCTATATTGTAGCCACAGAAGGAACATCAGAGCCAGTGAGAAAAACTAGGAGGAAGAATCTACTCCTTGGAAGTATAGAGGTATGCCAGCTGTCTTAATTTGTTTCAGACCATTTTTGTAGAAAATAAAGGATGTGGAAAAAACCCAACATTTATTGAGTACCTACTCTGCTAAACACTTCAAATATTTCAAAGGAGATTCTAATTTGAATCAATCAAAGTTCTTCCTAGTTACTTACTGGAAGCTCCCTCAATAATATAATCTCAAGCTTATTTAAAAAAATTTAAGCTACAGAGCATCCAGATAAGAGTGACTATTTTGAGGAAGGATCTTGAGTTCACATCATATGAGAACTGGTTAAAAAAACTTGGGAAAAGAAATATTAAAGAAGGGAAAGGAACCTGTATTGCCAACATGTTTGTGGCAGCCCTTTTTGTAGTGGCTAGAAACTGGAAATTGAGTGGATGCCCATCAATTGGAGAATGGCTGAATAAATTGTGGTATTTGAATGTTGTGGAATATTATTGTTCTGTAAGAAATGACCAACAGGATTATTTCAGAAAGGTCTGGAGAGACTTACATGAACTGATGAAGAGTAAAATGAGCAGAACCAGGAGACCATTATACACTTCAACAACGATACTATATGTATTCTGATGGAAGTGGATATCTTTGACAAAGAGAAGATCTAATTCAGATCCAATTGATCAATGATGGACAGAAGCAGCTACACCCAGAGAGGGAACACTGGGAAATGAGTGTAAACTGTTTGCATTTTTGTTTTTCTTCTCAGGTTATCTTTCCCTTCTGAATCCAATTCTTCCTGTTAACAAGAAATTTGGTTCTGCACACATATACTGTATCTAGGATATACTATAATAAATCTAACATGTATAAGACTGCCTGCCATCTAGGGGAAGGGGTGGAGGGAAGGAAGGGAAAAATCGGAATAGAAGTGAGTACAAGGGATAATGTTCTAAAAAATTACCCATGCATATGTACTGTCAAAAAAAAGTTATAATTATAAAATTTTAAAAATTTAAAAAAAAAAAGAAAAAACTTGGGAAATTAAGCCTGGAGAAGAGATGATTTAGGGAAGACATGGATATTGTTTCAAATATTAACATTGTTATCACATGGATGAAGAATACCTCTTAAAGGCTGGTAAGGATAATAAGTCCTGGAATCTTGAAAGTTTCATTTTGAAGTCTTATTTTTTTAATTTAATTTTTTTTTGGCTGAGGCAATTGGGATTGTAACTTGCCCAGAGTCACACAACTAGGAAGTATTAAGTATCTGAGATTAGATTTGAACTCAGATCCTTCTGACTTCAGGGCTGGTGCTCTATTCAGTGTACCACTTAGCTGCTCCCATCAATTTGAAGTCTTAAAACTGAAAAAAGGGAGGGAGAAAACTGATTTTAGTGACAGGATAAATGTAATATAAATAAGGAAAAAAAGGTTCCATCTTCCAAGGACATCAGTTTAGTTGGCCACACACACCAATTGTATAACAAATCATAACCAGTCTCCTTAGCTTGGCAGTGGACCCTGAATGTAGGAGAGAGAGATTTTTATGTGTTAAAAGAAAACAATTAACAAGATGTCAAGTAGGAAATAAGATTGGAAATAAGAAATAATTGGAGGAAAGATTAGAGACTTTCCAAATTGGGAGAGGGATTTGGGGAATTTGGAGAATTAGGAGTGGGAAGCAGGTGGCCCCTCTAGATTTGACACAGGATATCACTCAATTCCCAAGATTAGCAACAGGTGGATTTATAGGAAGATGAAATGTAGTCTCAAAATGAGTCAATTTTACAAAACGAGTCAGCTTGGTTCATATCATTCCCCTAATTCTCTTAATTCCCTTTTTGATTCAAGGGTGAGGAGGCAGGCCACTCTCCCAAGCATCTCTTCTTTATAAGTAACCTTTGTCAGGTTCTTAATGTGCTCATGCTCACAATCGATAATATATATATCAAGAAAAGCACATCAAGAAACATCCACTTGCACGTTTGTATACCTGATACAAAACCTAAAAACAAGAATGATGATTTCCCCTAAAGAATACAAACCTTGTTAAATTCATAATATGGATACAAAGTCAGGTTAGAAACCAAAGTGCTTGGAGGGCCAACAAGGAACTCATTTGGAGAGAGATTTACATGTTAACAAGGTAACTGAGAAAACTTAGCAAATATAAACCCTGTGAAAGAGGATCACACTTTTGTATTAATTGACATGAAGTCTCCTAGTATCCTAGTACACACTCCACTTATTAATTTCATCTTGAGTCCCAAATATCCCATGTCTGATTCCTGGAAATACTTTCTCTTGGACATTCTAGAATAGACTTCATTTTCAATACAGTTCTGAAGGGGATTCTGTTTCTCTAGTTCTTAGTAGCTTATAAAAATTCCCAGATAATTTTGCTAAACTTCAGTAACAAGAAAATGCCATTTAGGACAATCTCTTTAATTTGATTTTCCAGTTACTAGTTCATATGATGAACATCAGCTCAATCTTTATTGTTCTGATGCTATTAATAACAGAGATGAAAGAAGAACATCAAAATAAGAACACATAATTCACCAAAATCTTCAGAGTATTTCAGTTTTTACATATGACTTGCTTTTTCTTCTTTATCTAATTACTCACCTGATAGGGAATCTCAAAAATAATTGACAAAAATCAGAATTGTAAAATGAGTCCTTCTGTCTTTTAAAATCATCAGAAAGATAATTTAAAAGTAGAAAAATGTTTTTTGACTCTCTTTACAATTATCAATACAATTATATATATGTATGTATATATATAAGATCCTTAAATCAATTTTGAAAACTTGTTGCATGTGTAAAAACTCTTAGTCAACCGTCAAAATAACCCAAACTGAAAATAATATCAAATTATAGTCCTTAGAGTATTTATTCAAATAGAAAAACTAATCATACTTATTTATTAGTTATAATTGTGACTAATAATTATAATGACAATTACACTAATAACAACTTAAGGCTTCAATATTATTAGTTTTCTCATGTTTCCCTAAAAGCTCTGTGTATATATTATATATGTATGCATTCAAGTATATGTCTATATGCATGTGTCTATGTAGATTTTTATGTGTGTGTATAGATATCTATATCTTTATATTTATATACATGCTTAATTGTAGCTTGCTTGGGTCAAGTAGGAGGGATGAAAGCGGAAAAAAAGAACAAAGTAAAAAAATATATAGTAGAGAACAAAAGAATAATCTACAAGGAAGTAATGTCATGAATATAACATTTTCTATTATCATATATGCTTTCTTGAAACCGAAGTCTATTATTACATATTTTGAATATTCCATGACAACGTTTTTTTTCTTTTTCTGTCTTTCTTATTCCATTTTGTTTTTTCTTATTTTGTATTTACTTTAAAAATAAAATGATTAAAACATAAACAAAAAATAAGCTTGTAAATTCCTCCCTTTTGACAAAGAGTGGTAAAATGGATCCTATTTTTTTAGTTGGAGGTTCTCAAACTTCAGGACTTTAGAATTCTCCAACATGTATTGAGAAGGACTGATAAATTACTAAGAACCAGCCTAAATGGAAAGTCTCAAAGGAATTCACCAATCAGGGTATCTTAATGGCTCTTTGCAACTTTTTCCTCTAACAATAAATAATAATTATCATTATTATCTACTTTAAAACAAAATATGCCCAATTGAATGTTTAACAATTTTCGAATATCTGTTTTAAAAAATCATATTCTATTAACAGCTAAATCTAAAAATATCCATATTAAAAGAGAATGTATTTAACTAACAATATTTCTGAAATGGTTTCACAAGCTTTACAACATATAAACAAAATCACAAACTCATGCAATGAAACTTATTTTTAGATAACATCAGTTTAGCCAAATTCACTTCCAAATTATCTTACATAGGAAATCACTCATATTATCATCTCTGGCATTTTATACTAACCACTTCTGAAGCCTGTAATAAACTTATCCAGCACGTAATAACTACCTAGTCATGTCATTCATTTAAAGAAATAACAAACATAGACAACATTTATATAGTGTTTACTATATGCCAGGCATTATGTTAAATACTTCAAAAACTTTATATCATTTAATCCTCACAATAACTCTTGGTGGTAGGGGTTAATCCTATCCTCTTTACAAATGAAGAAACAGAGGCAAACAGAAAATTATTTGCTTAAGGTCACAAAGCTACCAAATTTCTGAGATCAGAATTTATGTTGGTTTCTATGAACGATTCATTTTTCTAAATTTTTTTTGCATTAGATATCACAATTAAGAGGACATTTTGACATACCATAATTTAGTTATAGAACTAATCTCAACTAAATCAAATGTGAATTTTTGGTCGTTGTAGCCTCTCTATCTCCTCCTGAAAGTCTAATTTTAAGGCCTTTAATATATAATTTACAGTCTTTTCTCCAGGTAAAATCTGGGATCCATTTTAATGTATATATATATATATATATATATATATATATATATATATATATATATATATATATATATCTCCATCCATTTTTATGTTTATATATATATATATATATATATATATATATATATAATCTGAATTTCTTTAATGTCAGTTTTAATATCAGTCTCTATGCTTGATCCCAGAATAAAAAATTTTCCAGGATGTTCACATCAGAACACTACTCCCAGATTCTATAATTTCCCCCAAGGTAACTTCCACAACAAAATAGAGGTTATTTTCCCTTAGGTGATATCTCCTATATTGATGAAGCTTGCCTTACTTAACCTACTGTCTTGAAGGGACTTGCTTTAGAGGGAGTTCTTAACCACAATAACATGGAAGCTTACCTTATTTCAGAAACTGAGACTGAGGGGAATTTGACCTTCAGAGGCAATCTTCCTTGAACAAGTCCCTCAAAGAAATGTCCAGAATGCTCAAGGGAGATTTTAAAAAAGACTTCCATCCAGGGTTCTTACTCAACCTGGCTGAATTTGCCAACAATTGTAACAGATGAAATCTGAAATAACCAAGGAAACAAAGGTTTGGGCTTCCAAGCATATCAATTTATTAAGCAATGAATGCCAATTGTAGAACAAATTGGGAACAGGCTTCCCCAGCTTGGCAATAGATCCAAAAATACAGGGGAAGATAAATTTTTATGTGTTAAAAGTGAACAATTACAAGATTAAGCAATGTTTTCTAATTGGAAGAAAAAATACCAGTTGGGAGGGGCCCTTGGGAAATTTTGGGAATAGGGAAGGGGTAGAATGAACAAGTGTACTTTCCAGGATGTGAAACACCATATCATTCAATGCTTAATTAGCAAGTAGGTAGAATTTACAGGAAAATGAAACTGAAATCTCAAAATGGAGTCAGTTTTATAGATGGAATCGGTTTGGTTTAAGCAGTTCTCACAGCTCCCCACCAAACTAGATTTCATAAAAAGTAGCTATAAAAGAGGCCCCTAGAAATTCACACAATACAAAAATGCAATAAAAGAACCAGTTATAAAGCACATGGCTTCAGATATACAAAAATGAAGAAAGTATGAGTAATAATCAGGGTTAAAAAGAGATACAAATGTCACAATTCACATTTGATTTAATAGTTCCTCCATAATGCTACTGTTTCTCTCTATAGATTATCTCCAGTTTATCTTTTATATATCTTGCTTGTACATAGCAATTGGAACAACAAACAATCTCTCTCATTAGACAGTGAGTTCCTTGAGAACAGGGAATATTTTATTTATTTTTTCCTTTTTTATATTCCCAATACTAAGCATATAGTAATATGGCTGTTGACTTGATTATAACTTAGTGGATGAGAACCCAACAAGAAAAAACTTTGAAAAAGGTATACCTTATTCAAAAGGAATATAATGATGGAATTTGGAGGAGGTTCAAAAAAGCATTGCTGTAGAACAAACTTATTAGAGGGCTGATGATGGACTTATTTTGAGAGAGAAGATTTGCATGTCATCAAGGTAACCAAAAAAACTCAGCAAATATAAACACCATAAAACAAAGGGTCTAAGCAATATAATGATAATCACCAATACTAAATAACATCAAGTCTCCTTGTATCCTAGTAATCCATTCCAAATGTCCACTTAATCATTTCATCTTGAGTCCCAAACGGAGTATGTCTGGTCCCAAGAATTATCTTCTTTTAGAATTCTAAAATAGGCTTCATACTCAGGATAGCTCTGAAGTGGGCTCTGCTACTCTGGTTCTTAGTAACTTATAAAAATTCCCAGATAATTTTTCTAAAAGAATTTCAGTAACAAGGCAATACAATTTAGGACAAACTTTAGTACTTTAGAATGTTAGAATATGCATTCAGAAGGACTCATAGTATGTTATGAACCAGTCTGAATGCAAAGTCTCAAAGGACCTCACAGGAAAAGATATCTTAATGCATCTACAAAAAATTTTTATCTAAAAGAAATATATTTTTATTATTATTTGTTTTAAAGCCAAATATTCCCTATTTAATACTTAAAAGTTTTCAAACATCTCTTCTAAAAATCACATTCTATTAACATCTAAAGTTGTAATCTAGCAGTTCACATATCAAAAGTTTCTAGATTAAAAGAGAATTTATCTGTCTAATTGCATTCTAAATAATATTTTCTCAAATTTCACAACATAAGAAAAATTTTTACCTACACAATAATCATGTACTTATAATATGAAACCAAACTTATTCTCAGAAGACATCAATTCAGTCAAATGTGCTTCTAAATTATCTTGCTTAGAAAATCATTCATTTTATCACCTTTCACTTTTCATACCAATCTCTTGTGAAATCTATTATAGAGTTAATGAGCATGTAGCAATTATAGCCAATTAAAGAAATAATAGGAACCATAGGCAACATTTATATGGTGTTTACCATATGCAAGGCACTGCATTAAGCACTACAAAACCATTATATCATTTAATTCTCACAATAGCCTTGGGAGATGGGTGCTAATCCTATTCTCTCTACAAATGAGGAAACACAGATTTGTTTTTCCAACTTTTTTAGTTCTTTGCATTTGATGTCACAATTAATTAAATAACATATTCAATTATGTTAATTAACACCTTGTTAACATATTAATTGACATTTTTTTCAACTTATCATAATTGAGTTACAGGACAAATCGAAATCAAATGGAATCTGAATTTCCAACCACAAAATCAAATTCTGTTTTTTTAGGGTATTAGCTACCTGTGCTTTGAAATTTACAGCTGAAAGTGAAAATTAACTAATTTTCAAAAGTTCATGGTAACATTTTCATTTCTTCATAAACTAAACTTTTAAATGACCCCCCCCAAAGCAAAATAAATTACTTTTTTGTTCATAACAGAACTCACACAAGATTCTTTTAAAATCAAACCTTTATTTTGCAAAAGGGAATGGGTCAAATAGTCTGGGTAACTAGTTAGCTTTTAGAGTTGGCCAAGGATGCTTATATACCATAAATCTGGCTCATAGTTAAGGATTTCTATAGTTAAAGATTGCTGTAGAAATGCAGAAGCTTTTAGAAACAGGATCTTTTTAGATAAAAACCTAGCTACAGCATCTACTTAAAAAAGAAATAGTCCAAACATTAATCTATCAAAGGATAGTTACTTGGGAAGCATTATTTCTGTGGTCTTAGCAAGTCTAAATATGCTTACATCAGTGACTTCAGAAAATGTTTATGTTAGTAATTTTCACAGGCAAGCCCAAAGCCCAGATTCAGGGTCCAAAATGTCCTTTCCAAAACAATTCCAATTAATTGCAATAGTTATTTTTTGAGGTTTCTTAGAGTTTTGGTATCTTTGGTAGAGTTGGTATCTTTCTAATATTTTTGGTGACTTTTGTATAATTTACATAGCCAATTAATTCTGTTATAAAACGCTTTGAGAATTCTACTTCAGGCTTCCCCAAAGACAATGTCTGAGCCCCTTATTTTTCCACTACCCTTCATTATGAATTCTATACCTATTCTTCATAACAGTGTGTGAGTCCAAACAACATTGGAAGTTGGGTAGATGATCCTTTATGTCTGGTAGTTGGGTTTGGTAGTTCCTCCTCAAAGAGTCCTCTAATTATAAATCTCCCTTTCCATGCCTTAATTAAATCTCATTTATTTTGAAGTTGCTTCCTGATCTAAACCCATTTTTTCTCTTTTCGTTGTCAAGAAAAGGTTAAGTATCTGATTAAAATTAAATTGCTTACAATAGACTACTTTCTTCTTGTTTTCTTTAATCAATGGAACTGCTGTCCTTTATTCCACAAAACCAATACCTCTCAATCTCTAGGGACAGGGGTTTCACTTTCAGTTTCATTCTTATTT
This sequence comes from Sminthopsis crassicaudata, assembly GCF_048593235.1. Classification (NCBI taxonomy): domain Eukaryota; kingdom Metazoa; phylum Chordata; class Mammalia; order Dasyuromorphia; family Dasyuridae; genus Sminthopsis; species Sminthopsis crassicaudata. The sequence continues at coordinate 625,985,222 of NC_133618.1, forward strand.
TCCCTTAAAACAAATTCTACGGAGTTGTTTCCCAAATTCAGGAAGACATCTCAACATTTATTAAGCGTTTGTTAAGTGCCTTATCAGAAAGGACAAAGAGAAAGTAGTATGATCCTTATTCAGTATTTGCATCAAATCCACTTATTAAATGGACTCCTCCATCTCAGATCTTTTTTCCAACATCACATTCTTCTCTCCATAAAGAGGAAAGAGGTGCTTAAGGCTAATCTACCTTCAAAATGTACTAAGAAGTTTTTAGTAGTTTTCATAATAAGAAATTTAAAATAGATTATTTAAGGTACAAATTCCATCTCTAATTTATTTGTAATACAACTTGTATACAATTTACAAATGTATACAATCCAGGAAAAAGCTTTTCTTTTTTGATTACATAACTTTAGTTTCTGCAATCCCAATCTGGCTATGGATCAAACAAAAGAGAGCAACTATTTTATAAGTTTTTTTTTTAATTTAATCTTCTGTTAAGAGGCTAAAGTGGGAATTAGTCCTGCTGACTGGGATAGAGGGTTTGGTATCAAATTATAGAAAAAAATGGGTGAACAGCTTCAAATGTGAAACCCTGAAACTTCATTAGTCTAACTAAATTTTGAAAATTCTTTGGCTTCAGCTACTTGTAATAATCCTAATGGCTGTTTGCATGTTCTTTTTAGAAAATTTTAAAGGTTAAAGAATATAAAAACAACATTAAACATGACCCAAGGAGAAGTTTTTGTTTTTGACCATGTTATAAAGAAAAACAGAGACTAAACAATAAGGCAAATACGTATTTGCTAGCCTCCTTAATGCCTAATATCAAGGCCCTTAAATTGTTATAATTTGAAATCTATTCTTCAGAGCAAATTTTGGAACCATTTGGATGTTTATAAATATTCAAACAATCTGAATTCTTTTAATGTTAGTTTTAAATAGAGTGCTCTGTCCTTGGTCCTAGAATAAAACAAACAAACAAACAATGTAGGATGATCTCATTAGGACACTACTTCCAGATTCTACAATTCCCCAACATAACTTCCCTAACAGTATAGATGCTTACCTAGCTTATTTTCCTAAGGTGATTGTGTCTAGCTTGAAGTAGTTTACCTTGATCTATTGTCCTAAAAGACATTTATTTAGAGAGGTGTTCTAGCCCCAGTAACATGGGGGCCTACCTTAGCTCAGAAAGAAATTTAAATTAAGAGGAATTTGAGCTTTAGGCAGAAAAATTTGAAACACAAGGTTTCACAAGGGTGAATGTTGAAAATTATCTTTGCAATTATTTTTAAAGGCTTCCTTTCAGAGTCCTTATCCTGGCTGAGTTTGCCAAAAATATGATGGGTGAAATCTCACATAGCTAAAGAAACAAAGATTCAGGCTTCCAAGCATGTCAATTTATTAAGCAATGAATGCCAATTGCAGAACAAATAACAGGCCTCCTCAGGTTGGCACTAGATCCCTCATGCAGGGGAAAATAAATTTTTATGCATCAAAAGTAAACAATTAATAGATGTCAACTAGGATACAAGATTAGGTAATCTTCTTTCTATTTGGAAGAAAGATTAGAGACTTTATGAGTTGGAAGAGGCACCTGTGGAGTTTTAGGAATTGGGAAGGGTTAGAATTAACATGTGTACTTTCCAGCATGTGAAAAACTATGTCTCAATTCCTGATTGGCAAGTAGGTAGAATTTATAGGAAAATGAAAATGAAGTCTCAACAGACAATTTTACAAGACAGAATCAGTTTGTTTCAAATAATTTCCATATTTCTTTACCAAATTAGGTTCCATAAAGAATAGACAGAATATAAAAAGAATCAGAAACACCCAGAAATTCATACAAAACAAACAAACAAACAAAAGAACCAGTAATAAAACACATGGCCTCAGCTGAAAATAAATGAACAAAATATGAGTAATCACCAGGGCTAATAAGAGATCCTAATGCTGTAATTCACATTTGATTTAATAGTTCCTCCACAACACAAAGCTTCTTTTATTGATTATCCCCAATTTATCTCCTATATATCTTATTTGTACATAGATATTTGAAAAATAATCCAACAATCCCCCTCATTAGACTGTGAGCTCCTTGAGAACAGGTAACATTTTATTGTTTTTTTTTATTATAGATTTTTTATTTACATGATATATGCATGGGTAATTTTTCAGCATTAACAATTGCAAAACCTTTTGTTCCAACTTTTCCCCTCTTTCTCCCCCATCCTCTGCCCCAGATGGAAGATTGATCAATACATATTAAATATGATAAAGTATATGTTAAATACAATATATGCATATATGTCCAAACAGTTGTTTTGCTGTAGAATAGGAATCGGACTTTGAAATAGTGTACAATTAGCCTGTGAAGGAAATAAAAAATGCAGGTGGACAAACATAGAAGGTTTGGGAATTCTATGTAGTGGTTCACACTCTTTTTTCACAATTCTTTTGCTGGGTGTAACTAGTTCAATTCATTTATTGCTCTATTGGAAGTGATTTGGTTCATCTCATTGTTGAAGAGGGCCACATCCATCAAAATTGATCAGAGTATTGTTGTTGAAATATATAATTATCTTTTGATCCTGCTCATTTCACTCAGCATCAGTTCATGTCAATCTCCCCAGGCCTTTCTGAAATCATCCTGTTGGTCATTTCTTACAGAACAATAATATTCCACAACATTCAAATACCACAATTTATTCAGCCATTCTCCAATTAATGGGCATCTACTAAGTTTCCAGTTTCTGGCCACTACAAAGAGGGCTGCCACAAACATTTTGCACATGTGGATCCCTTTCCCTTCTTTAAGATCTCTTTCGGATATAAGCCCAGGAGTAATACTGCTGGATTAAAGGGTATGCACAGTTTGATAACTTTTTGAGCATGGAAAGGTAACATTTTATGTATTTATTTTTTGCCTTTTTTAATATTCCCAGTACTTGGCATATAGTAGGTACTTCATAAATGTTTGTTGTTGTCTTGATTAACTTAGTGAGATGAGAATACAACTGCAAAACAACTTTGAAAGGGTACACTTTATTCAAAAGGTACATAAGAGATAAAAGTTTGGGTAGTCAAAAGATCATTGCTAGAAAACAAAGAAAGTGTTCCCTCTATAAATCTACTCTCATAGAGTTTATCAGTTCTTTTTCTGCAGGTGAATATCATTTTTCTTCATAAGGCCTTGGAAAATGTACTGGATATTGATCAGAATAGTTAAGTCATTTATAGTTGAAGTATAAAAATTTTTAAAAAATCAAACGAAGAATTCTCCTTTTTTATCTTCCTTTAGTCTTTTTTTTTTAATTTTTAACAAGAATTCATAGCTTTGGGGCTGACAACAAATTGTGGCAAAGAAGAGTACATTATTAATCTTTAAGAAATGATTAATAAGAGATTAGAGAAATCTGTACGAACTGATATAGAGTGAAATAAACAGGATCAGGGGAACAATGTACAGAATGAATATAGTGATACGTATGGAAAGAATAAAAACCCTAAAAAGCTTCTGAATTCAGAGGAGCTATAATGACTAATTTTGATTCCTGAGATGAGAGAGCAAAATATAGTTTTCTTCTCTTGTCAGAAAAATGAATGCTTATGGATGTAGAATATTATATATGATGTGCTACAATGAATGCTTAGAATCAGTTTGATAAGGGTTTGAAACAAAGCCTCAGCCATTAACTCTGTGACCTTAAACAAGCCAGAGTAAGGTCAGATGTGGTGTCTAGGCCTATTTCCTCATCTTTAAAATCAGGATGCTACACTTATTAAAATGTCAGTCTACCTTTTCAACTATAGATCTAGGATCCTAAGATCCTTAGTTGTTTAACTGCCTTGTCTAGTTTTGCTTGACTATTTTAGGAATAATAACACTGATGGGATTCTGATTATTGCCCCAGTTTACCAGGCTTCTGTGCCTAGAGCCCCACAGAAATCATTAATCATGGGTCTCATGAACAAGGAGCAAACCAGTATATTCTATAACCACATCACCAGGTTACCACATGACAGTTATCACAAAATATAATACAGAAATCAGCCAATAAGAAAGTAGCCTCAACAAGAGGCAGAACAAAACATTGCAAGGCAAGCTTCAATAAATCTTTCCCCTATATTGCACCTAGAAGTTCCCCTTCTTTGCTATCTGACCCTATGCTAGTTATATGATTCCTATACCTAATGCCCACTTAAGTGGGTTTTTTTCTATATGCATTCTGGATAATTGCATGCACAGTTCCACCAAGGCTTTAGGACCTCTCCATGTTAGCAAACTCCTCTTGTAATCTCAAAATTTACTTCTCATGTAATCAGCACCATTTACTGTATAACAATCCCTGTCTTGCTTTGCTAGGCTGCTGATTCCTTGGCCCATCTAGTGAGTGTGTAAATCTCATTAACATGCCTTTCCTTAGATTGGAGACTGTCTGAGCCTGAATTCTTTCAGAGGTGATGACATGAGACATACCTAATATCTCAATAGCACTTTAAAAATACTTTTTTATTTTCAAAATACATGCAAAGATAGTTTTCAACATTCACCCTTGCAAAACCTTGTGTTTCAAATTTTTCTCCCTTCCTTCCTTCCCTCCCTTAGATAGCTAATTCAATATGTATTAAACATGTATAATTCTTCTATACATACTTCCATATTTATCATGCTGCACAAGAAAAATCAGGTCAAAAGGGGGAAAATGAGAAAAAAAACCAACCAAACAACAACCAAAAAATGAAAAAAAACTATGTTGTGATCCACATTCAGTCTCGATAGTCCTCTCTCTGGGTACAGATGGCTCTCTCCATCATAAATGTATTAGAACTGGCTTGAATCACCTCATTCTTGAAAGGAGCCACGTTCATCAGATTTGATCATCATATAATCTTCTTGCTGTACAGCACTTTTCAAATATATTTTGTTTTGATCCACTGCCTTCTCCACCCACGTAGACTTTGTTATTTCAAAAGAAGTATGGGGATAGTCTAACCTACATAAAAGAGACTGAGGCAGAACTCAGAGACAAGGCACTTTATTATAAACAGTTGATGGTCCCTCCCTTCCAATGAAATATACCTCAGATCTCCTTCATGATACGAATGTTCTTTTCTTCTATGACTGTATATATACTTTACCAAACATGCAAAAGAAGTATGGAAAAGTACTCAATCTCATTGGTTGACATATGATGCAAAGGATAAAAGAGGAAAAAATGACATGTCAACAGGGTCAGGAGTTAGGTGAAACAAGAAATATTTTGACTTATCACAAGAGGGCACTTGCTCTTGAATAAGAGATATCTGGAGAAACAACGATAAGGTGGAGGACTTTCTATGTAATTGAGCTATTCCTGTAATACTGGGCTTGATCACCATGACAAAGGATAACAAGGGTGCAGAGCTTTTCTGTAATGAAACAAATGAACTTAGATTCTACAGTTTGCACTTTTGTATCCTAACATAAAGAACTTATAATCACTACTCCTGTGGAATCACATCAATTTATTGGTAATGATTTGAACATATTTGTGGTCCAAATAAATTATTTCTCACAGAAAATTCCATTGCCAACTATATATTGGGCAGTGACTATGGATTAAAAAGCTTCAAAACTTAAAAAAAAAAACAAACCCAAAAACCTTTGGCCACTCTCTCCTTGCCTACCTTCAACTTTTATCTTTTCCTTTTTTGAATAAAATACTTATACAATGTATTTTCCTTGCCTTCGTATCTTTGTGACATGTGAAATGATATATTGTGTGCAACATGATACACTTGAAGGTCAGTAGAGTGAACAATCTGAAATGTAAAATCTTTGTTTGCAACTGATTCCTGTGTCAAAGAACAGGATTTGTTTATCAGCAAAAATGAATGGGGCAAGGTTGATTGGTCTATCTGTGTCCATTAGGGCCAAGAATCGTGGAATGAGAGTGGGGCCAAAAAGTAGGAAAAGTGGATTTGATCTAAAAATGTACCTGATATGGAGAAAATAGCCATCTATCTAAAAATACGTATAGCATGCTTCTCCCACCATTGTTCTTCTATCAAATACTTATTTTCTAGTATGATAGAAGGGGCACCATATGTTAGTGGATAGAGAGCTTGGATTGAAATTTTAAAAACCTGGGTTTAAAATCTTACTTCTGACATTTGGTCAGCTTTGTGATGGTAGGCAATCAATAGCCCTCTCAGTGTCTCAAGCACTTACCTATTTAGTCACTCAATTGCACAAGCATCTATTAAATAAATACTCTGTGCAAGATATTGCAGCTACAAAGGCAAGATTAATCATGGAAAGATAATTAAGATGGAAAGAAAATAATATCCCTGCCTTCATGAAACTCATGTCGTTGATATGCTAACACATATCTTCCAAAATAGTATATTGGATGTTTCCAGTTGGTACTATGAAGGCTCAGGGAATGATTAAAAGGCTGTTCTTGATTTAATAGGATTGTAAAACATTGGAGGGAAATTGTAGAACATTTTTGGAGATCTTTAAAAGTGGTCCAGATTTTCATTGTTTGAATGGCTTAGTGTGGTATCTTTTAAGGTGGACTTAAGGACTTGGTAAAAATCTTTTCTGGAATCATCAGTTGCAATTTAACAAATCTGCCATGTTCTGTCTTAGGTTGCAAGATAATTACAAAGTAGTGCACAAATTCAATACAAAAGTGGGAGAATTGTTCGTGTCATTAATGACTTAGACTATATAGCTGTACCAAGTGAGTTCAAAGCTGATGTAAATGCACAGAATTTCTGATCTGGAAGGGATGTCAGGGTCTATAGTGTAAATTCAATCTGGAAACCAGAAATCCTCTCTTAACAAGTGGCCATTGGGCCTTGGTTCGAAAGTCTTTACTTACTTCCACAAAATTATTAATATGTAAATATATTTTACATGATTGCACATGTGTAGTCTCTATCAGGTTATTTATCATCTATTGGATATTGAATGAAGCAGGGGGAAACTTAGAATTTGGAACTTAAAAACTTAAAAAAATTAATGTTAAAATAGTTTTAAATATGATTGAGGAAAATAAAATATTAACAAAAATTGTCTTGGATCTTTGTATTGCTGGAAATAGCTAAGTCATTCACAGTGGATTGTTATACAATATTGCTGTTACTGTGTACAGTGTTCTAGTTCTATTCATTTACTTTGCATCAGTTCATTTAAATCTTTTCAGATTCTTCTGAAAGCATCCTGTTCGTCATTTATGATGTTAATATAATACTCCATTTCAATCATATACTATGATTTGTTTGATCATTCTCCAATCGATGAGCATCACCTCAACTTCCAATTCTTTGTCACCAAAAATAAAACTGGTATAAATATTTTATACATATAGGTCCTTTTATTTATTTTTTTGATCTCTTTGGGATAAAGACTTAGTATTGGTATTGCTGGATCAAAAGGATATAAAACTACATATATCCCTTTGGATATAGTTTTAAATTGCTCTTCAGAATGGTTGGATCAGTTTAGAACTCTACCAATAGTGCATTAGGGTGCCACTTTTTCCACTTTCTTTCAAATATTTGACATTTTCCTTTTCTATCATATTAGCTAAACTGATAGGTGTGAGATGGTACTTCAGAGTTTTTAAATTTGTATTTCTCTAATCAATAGTGATTGAAAGCATTTTTTTTCATCCAACTATTCTTTTTTTTCATTCATAGATCAGAGAAGTGAACCATTCCACACTCCTCTAATTTGCTCATGGTATTACTATTTCTGTTCAAACCCATTTTATCATTGTCTTTATAAATGGTATGAGATATAGGCCTATATCTAGTTTCTGCCTATTAGTTTCTGTCCAATAGTGAGGTCTTGTCCCCAAATTCTGGGTCATTGCATTTATCAAATACTGTGCATTGTGTATCTAATCTGTTCTACTGATCCACCACTCTATTTCTTAGCCAGTGTCAAACTATTTTTAATTATTACTGCTTTGTAATACAAGTTAAGATCTAGGATAACTAGGTCACTTTTTTCCTTATTCTTCTAATTTGCTTATAATATCACTCTTTATATCTAAATCATGAACCCATTTTGACCTTAACTTGGTATATGGTATTAGGTGTGGGTCAATGCCTACTTTCTTCCATAGTAGTTTCCAGTTTTCCAGCAGTTTTTGTCAAATAGTGAGTTCTCATCCCTAAAGCTTAGGCCTTTGGGTTTGTCAAATACAAGATTACTATAGCCATTGACTAATGTGTCTGGTGAACCAAGAACTATTTCTTGGCCAGTACTAAATGGTTTTAATGACCAATGCTTTATAACATAATTTTAGGTCAGACACAGCTAAGCCACCCTTATTGGCATTTTTTTTCATTAATTCCCTTGAATTTTTTGTTCTTCCAGATGAACTTTGTTATTATTTTTTTCTAGATCTGTAAAATAATTTCTTGGGAGTTCAATTGGTATGTCACTTAGGGTCATTTTTTCCCATTAAAATTCCCTTGATATTGGGAATTTTGTTCTTCCAGATAAGTTTTGTTATTACTTTTTCTAAAATGATACAATATTTTTGGTAGTTTGAATGATATGATACTAAATAATTAGATGAATTTAGGTGAATTTGTCATTTTCATTATACTGGCTTTGCCTAATCACAAACAATTGATATTTCCCCAATTGTTTGGATGTGATTTGTTTTGCATGAAAACCGTTTTGTAATTGTATTCATATACTTCCTGGGTGTGTCTTGGCGGGTATAATTCTAAGTATTTGATATTTTGTAAAATTATTTTAAAAAGACTTTCTATTTCTTGTTGCCAGACTTTTCGGGTAATGTGTGTGTGTGTGTGTGTGTGTGTGTGTGTGTGTGTGTGTGTGTGTGAGTGTGTGTGTGTTTATTTCTATCTTATAACTTTGCTTACATTGTTAATTATTTCAACTAGCTTATTTTTTAGCTGATTCTCTGTGATTCTCCAAGTATACCATCCTATTATCCTATTTGTAAAGAGTGATAATTTTCTTTCTTTGTCTATTTTCACTCATTCAATTTCTTGTTGTTTTCTTATTGCTATAATTATCATTTCAAGTATAATACTGAATAAAAGTGGTGATAAAGGACATCTTTGCTGAATGTCCCTTCGAAAACATGATAATACTATTATACAGAAGGACACATTAGATAGAGGCTCATGAATAACAGTGGAAATTACACGCACTTAGACAACTCTAGAAAGCTGGGGGAAGAAGTAGTGTTCTCTCCTCTAGGAAGCAAACCTGTCAGTGGCAAATGAGTTTGAAGAATGAATTGCAGAGGAAATGCTACAGGTATTTTTGCCTCTCTTTTTATCATCAGAACTTAGGATAGTATCTGGCCCCTGGTAACAGTATTGATAGTAAGTACTTAAGAAATGATGTTTCTTGATTGATTACTGAAAGAGGATTTGAGTTCATGTTCTCTGAATCTAAATACATCACTTTTTATATAAAATTGTCTTCTCTTGGTAGGAGTCTTAGAAATTTTCCCTCCTGCAAGACTGTTCTAGGCTTAGAGAGGAAAGGACAATATCCTCTCATTCAGTCTTTATTTCAAGAATACAATTGAAATGTTTAAATTGTCACTCTGTTATCTGTTGTTCTCTCTCTGTGACTGCACAATGTCCCTTTTCTCTATTACATTTGCTTGATGTATTTTATGATACTACTCAACTGAATATTATCCTGGGTAAATATGTTACTTTGTACCTCTTAGGTAGCTGTCTATTATTTCTTGGGTTATTTGTAATCTTGATTCTTCTAGAATTGAAGTCCTAGGATTCTCAACCATAGATTTGGGAGGGAAATAGAAGGCAAAAAATCAAATAGGATTTGAGTCCCAAAATGTATGCTTTAAGAATTTCGCCAAAGAAAGACCCCTGCTATATTGACTTTGGATATTAATTCTATAAAAGGAAAAGAACAGATGCATTTCATGCTATTGTATAATATATTTTCTTTAGGTAATCATCAGACAATAGGTTATAGGAGGTATGGCGACAATGTAGATGCCTAGAAGATCTCAGATGCCAGAGAAGTGCCACTTTGTGCTTTGAATCAGTGTACTTATGACTTCACAATTCTTTGAATAAAATGTAATACCCAAATGCTTCCCAGTTCCCTGCTTCTCTGAATTCCAAGAAAGGACCATTGCCTCAACTATAGACAAGTTCCATTGGGATACAAGGACTTGGATAACAACTTTGTGAGGAGCAAGTATTCTTAACCCATAAACATTGAGACTTTACAGGCTTTAGCGGGATTAGCTCTCTCTATGACACTGTAACTACAGGCTTCCTTATCAAATACTTTCTTGCACTTGACTTTGTCATAGGCCAAAGGCATCATCACCCTGTTGGTAGAAGAAAATTGGCAAAAATTAGACAAAAATAGGCAAAGACTTGAAAATTGATGAATAATTTATTAAGACTCTTACCTTTATTCCAAACAGCTTCTGATCATGAATCACCTCTCCTTCCTAACCAACCTATGAACATTTCAATCTACCCACTGGCACCGATGAAGAACATATTGGGCTCTAGGTTCTTAGTGCTAATTCTAGTTAGCTTGTACTAAAGGCCAGGGTCACACAGAAAAGAATTATCTATCCTATATTTCAAATTGAAGGGAATCTTCGAAGTCACCAAGTCCAAATTCCTCTATTTTTTTAAGAAATGAATGAATGTGGCTGAGACTAGTCAAGTGACTTATCCAGGGTCACAGAGGTAATCAAGTTATTAGTTGAGATTTCAATAGGAAAGAATCAAAGATCCTAGATTTCAAACTAGAAAGAACTTTAGAAAGTCAAGGTCAAAACTTTCTCCTTTTCTTTTTAATGGATGGCTCACAAAATTCAGATGGCTTGTCCAAGGTCACAGAAACAATGTGTATGTGTCTGAGGAAAGTTTTAAACTCAGGTCTTTTCAACACTAAGCTCCATGCAGTGTCTCCAGTAGAGAGATTAAAGTCTTGCTCTATTCTTTTGTGATTGGCTCACTTCCAGGATATCATGTTCAGTTCCTTTTAGGAAGGAAATTGATCATGTGGGGGACGTTCATGAGTTAACAAAAATGGAGAGAATGAAACAGTGTCATAAAAGATAGGAGAATCATAACCTGAAGAAGAGATGGACTTGCTCAGCTTGCTTGTTCTTTGGCAACAGAGCTCAGAAGTGGAACTGGAGGCTCAGAAGGGACTGTTTTTAAATGCAGTGGGAGGAAAGCTTCTTAACCATGAGAACTCTCCAGAAGGGGAAAAAAGCTGTCCTCACTGAAGACTTTCAAACACATGTCCAATGGCCACTTATTGAGTAGGGGTTTCTGATTCCCACCCTGGTTCTACCCCATAGTCCCTGAGGTCCCTTCCAGATAAGAGATTCTGTCATTTTACATCTATTGACATCAAAGCCAGCCTTGAACTTACGTGTTGCAACATGATTGTCCAATATTTTTGTCACACATACAATTATCACAATCAGAAAACCATTGAGAGCCAAACTCATGGATTATGCCATTTGCATCCCTGCAACCTAAAACAGAACATAAGGCAATTCTGTTCAATTGCAATTGATGATTTTATATTTTTTTTTACCAAGTCCTTAATGCCACCAAATCATCCCAATCATGGAAAATTTAGGCCTCTTCCCCCCTGTTTCCTTTAATTTCCCCCATTTTTTGCACTTAGTATTTTTTTCTAGTTATATGTAAAGAGAGATTTCAACATTCATTTTTGTAAAATTTTGAATTTTAAATTTTTCTCTCTGCCCTTCTTCTCTCCCTTTCCAAAGATATCAAGCAAGCTATTATGGTTTATATAGGTACAATCTTGTTAAATGTAGTTGCATATTAATCATATTGTGAAAGAAGTATCATAATGAAAGGAAAAAAAAACAAAAAAGAAAGAAGTTGAAAAAGTGAAAACAGCACACTTCAATCTGCATTCAGGCTCTTTTATTTTCCTGATTGTGGATGGCATCTTCCAACACAAGCCTTCTCCAGTTGTTTAGTATCACTGCATTGCTGAAAAGAGCTAAGTCCTATAATAGTTGACTGTTCCACAGTATTTCTGGGACTTTGTACAATATTCTCTATGTTCTGCTCACTTCACTCAGCATCAGCTCCTGTAAGTCTTTACAAGTTTTTTCTGAAATCTGCAAGCTCATCATTGCTTAGAGAACAATTGTATTCCATGACATTCTTTTGTGTCATGAAAGGAATTTGGCAGGACCCCTTTGCCTGTTTTGAAAAATAATACTATGTAGTATTAGAAGTACTTGTTCTTTAAATGTTTGGTAGAATTTGCTTGTAAATCCATCTGTTTTGGGAGAGTTTTTTCTTGGGGAGGTCATTAATGGCTTATTCAATTTCTTTTTTATTAAAAATGTTTTTTTCTCTCCTTTTCTATTATTTTCATCAATATTTATCCATTTTACTTAGACTTTCAGATATTTTGGCATATAGTTGGGCAAAGAGTTTCTGAATTATCATTTTAATTTCCTCTCTCTTGGTGTTGAATTGACCATTTTTATTTTTGATACTGATAAGTTGTTTTTTTCTTTCTTTTTTTCTAATCAAATTACCACACATTTATCTAGTTTGTTGGATTTTTTAATAATCTCCTCTTAATTTTATTACTTTGATAGTTTTCTTATGTTTAATTTTTATTAATATTTCCTTTAATTTTCAGAATTTCTATTTTTTTTAAACTCCCCCCCCCCCCGCTGGGGTTAAGTGACTTGCCCAGGGTCACACAGCTAGGAAGTGTTGAGTTTCTGAGATCACATTTGAATTCCTGTCCTCCTGAATTCAAGGCTGGTGCTCTATTCACTGCGCCACCTCGCTGCCCCCTAGAATTTCTAATTTAATATTTAATTGGGGATTTTTTTCCCCTCTAAATGTTTTAGTTGTATGCCCAATTTATAGATTTTCTCTTTCTCTATTTCATTTAGTTAAGCAATTAGAGATACAAAATTTTCCTTCAAAATTGCTTGGCTATATTCCACAGGTTTTAGTATGTTTTCTTGTGATTATCATTCTCTTTGATGAAATTATTTATTTTTTTTTCTGATTTATTGTTGGACCCACTCTTTTTTTTTTTGGATTAGATTATTTAGTTTTGAATTAATTTTTAATCTATTTCCATGGCACTTTGGTACATGTAATTTTTATTTCATTATTACCTGAAAAAATCTATTTAATATTTTTGTCTTTTTGCATTTGATTATGAAATTCTTGTCCCCTAATATATGCTCAATTTTTGTACAGTGGCCTTGTATTGAAGAGAAAAAGGTATATTTCTATCTATTCCCATTCAACTTTCTCCAAAGGTCTATCACATATAACTTTTCTAAAATTCTGTTTACTACTTTAACTTCTTTCTTGTTTATTTTGTGGTAAGATTCATCTGAGAGAGGGAGGTTAAAGTTCCCTACTCATATAGTTTTGCGGTCTATTTCTTTCTGTATATCACTTAACTTTTCTAAGAATTTGGATGCTATATCACTTGGTACGTATATGTTTAGCATTGATATTATTTCATTGTCTATGCTACTCTTTAGCAAGAGTAGTTTTTCAGTTCTAATTAGATATTTTTTCAATTGTGCTTTTGCTTTGTCTGAGATTAAGATTTCTACCTCTGTCTTATTTTACTTCAACTGAACCATATATATTCTGTTCCAACCTTTTTGCTTGATTCTGTGCATATCTCTGCTTCAAATGTGTTTTGTGTAAACAACATATTGTAGGATTTTGGTTTTTAATTCACTCTGCTATTCACTTTCATTTTATGAGAAAGTTCATTCCATTCACATTTACACTTATGATTACTGTGTATTTCCCTCCATCCTAGTCCCCTCAGCATTTCCTCTCTCTCCTTTCACCCTGTTCCTTTCACTAGTGTTTTCCTTTCATCTCTCACCTCCTCAATCTGCCTTCCCTTCTACCAGTTCCTCTTTCCCTTTTCCTTCACCTTTTCCCTTCTTCTCCCTATTAGATAAGATAAATTTCTATTCCCAACTGAGTATGTATTTTAGCCAAATCTAATGAATCAAACAATGTTTACCCACTCATTTCTTTCTCCCTATTGTAATAGGTCTTTTTCACCTCTTCATGATTTAATTTACCCTACTCTCCTTCCCCCTTTCTTCTTCTCTAAGTAGAATCCTTTTTAACCCTTTAATTATTTTATATCATCAGATCAAAGTCAACTTATACTCACACCCATATAGTTCTCAAGAGTTACAAGTATTATCTTTCCATTCATGGGTGCAAACAGTTAAATATTATTGAATAACACAGATTTTTTTTCTTTTTTATTTATTTTATCCTTCCCTTGAATCTTGTGTTTAAACTTTATTTTTCTGTTCAGCTTTGTTCTTTTCATCAGGAAGATCTGAAAGTCCCCTATTTCACTAAATTTCTATCTTTTCCCCTGAAAAATTATACTCAGTTTTGCTGAGTAGTTGATTCTTGGTAGTAATCCAAGCCCCTTGTCTTCCAGAATATTATAGTTCATGTCCTCTAATTCTTTAATATAGAAGCTGTTAAATCCTATGTAATCCTGACTTTGACCCTTTTGTATTTGAATTGTTTCTTTTTGACTGCCTGCAAGTATTTTCTCTTTAACCTGATAATTCTGGAATTTGGCTACAATATTTCTTGGAGTTTTCCTTTTGGGATCTCCTTTAGGATGTTTTTAGTATATTCTTTCAGTGACTATTTTACCTTTTGGTTCTACAATATCAAGGCCATTTCCCTTAATTTCCTTAATTATTTCTTTAAAGATACTGTCCTGGGTTTTTTCCATCTTGGCTTTCAGGAAGTAAAATCATTCTTAACTTCTATTTCAAAGACATATTTTCCAGGCCAGTTTTTTTTTTTCCCAGAGAGATATTTTACATTTTCTTCTTTATTTTCTTTCTTTAAATTTTGTTGGACAGATTCTTGATGTCTCACATTTATTAGCTTCCACTTGGATTTTTAAGGAACTATTTTCTACCTTTTGAACCTCCACTTCCATGTGGCCAATTTTATTTTTATTTTATTTATTTTATTAATTTTTATAATTATAACATATTCTTTTACAGTACATATGCATAGGTAATTTTTTTTACAACATTATCCCTTGTACTCCCTTCTGTTGCAAATTTTCCCCCTCCTTCCCTCCACCTCCTCCCCTAGATGGCAGGCATTCCCATACATATTAAATATCTTATAGTATATCCTAGGTACAATATATAGGTGCAGAACTGAATTTTGTTGTTGTTGTTGTGGCCAATTTTAGTTTAATGGAGTTGTTTACCTCAGTGGAATTTTTTCCCCTTTGATCAGTTCTGTTTTTTAAAGAACTGTTTTCTTCAATCAATTTTTTCTTTTCTAAGTTGCCATCTTTTTTCATAATTCTCCTGTATTACATTCTCCCCCAGTCCCATTATTCTTCTGCCTCTCTTATTGATTTTTAAAATCCTTTTAGGGCTCTACCAAAAGAACATTTGGGACTGGAGATCAATTCATAATCCCCTTTAAGGCTTCACATGTAGGCATTTTGCCATTGCTATTTTCTTCTGGGTTTGTGTTCTACAATTTCCTTTGGCAACCTCCTTTCATGTTTCACAATAAATTCAGTCATGAATACTCTTTAATTGTTCTCCAAGGTTTCATTGTAACAATTGGAAACACCCAATATGTGTTATCAGATCAACAGAAGAATATAAACTCCAAGAAGGCAGGAACTTTTCTTTTTTGGGGTCTCTTTTCTTCTCATCTTAATTTTCTTTCCATGATGAATTTTGATTTTGTAGCTGAAAGCTTAAGCACACATTTTTCCCCACCTTTTTTTCACTACTCTCATCCCATGGTCTTGGCTCTAATGGACACAGATAGACCACACAACATTGCCCCAGACACTTTTCTTGCTAAACAAATCCTTCTATCCCTAGAGAGAGGAAACAAATATAAACAAAGATTTACCTTGTAATTCATCTTCTGGCAAAAGTTCCAGGGGAATAATTATGCATTGAGCATCACAGTATATCAAAAAGTTAGCCAAGGCAAAGAGAACACTTAACATGGTATTCTATTAAAGAAAGAAGAGATTAAAAAAATTAAAGATGGGTAGGGAAGGGAAATAGCTATAGTTTTTTTTCAAGTTTTATTACTGATTTCCCATTTTCTTCCACAGTCACTGCCCAATATACAGTTCGTCATCCTAGCAAGTGATCCTTCCTTTGTAATAACAAAGTCTAAAAAGGGGCACTGGACATGGAGTCAAGAAGATTTGAGTCCAATTTGGCCTCAGACACAATTGTGCGACCTATGGTAAATAATTTAGTCTGTCTGTCTCAGTTGCCTCATGTATAAAATGGGAACAATGATAGCCTACTTAGAGTTCATTAAGTCTAGTACTCTCATTTTACATACAAGAAAATTGAGGCTTTTATAAGACTCTGCCTTGTTCAGAGTCCCCAAATTAATAGCTGATACATATTTCAAGCCTTTGTCATATTGAGTCCAAATACCTATTTCACTTCTGTATATTTTGCCTTCTGTGTTCATAGTAACTCATTTTTTCTTTTCTTTTTTAAATTTGTTTTTGTTGAATGTAGTTTTTATTGCATCATGATCTGAAAAGAAAGCATTTACTATTTCTGCCTTCCTGCATTTACTTTTTAGGTCTTTATGTCCTAATTTATGGTCAATTTTTGTATAGGTTCCATGAGGTACTGAGAAGAAAGTGTACTCCTTTCTATCACCATTCAGTTTTCTCCAAAGATCTATCAAACCTAATTTTTCTAATATTCCATTTACCTCTGTAATTTCTTTCTTATTTGCTTTGTGGTTTGATTTATCTAATTCTGAGAGTGCAAGGTTGAGATCTCCCACTATTATAGTTTTGCTGTCTATTTCTTCTTGCAATTCTCTTAACTTCTCCTTTAGGAAATTAGATGCTATACCACTTGTTGCATATATGTTTAGTATTAATATTGCTTCATTGTCTACCCTTTAGCAGGATATATTTTTCTTATTATCTCTTTTAATTAGATCAATTTTGGCTTTTGCTTGATCTTAGATAAGGATGGCTCCCCCTGCTTTTGACTTCACCTGAAGCATAATAGATTCTACTCCAGCCTTTTACCTTTATATGTATTTCCCTGCTTTAAATGTGTTTCCTGAAAACATCATATTATAGGGTTTTGACTTTTGATCCAGTCTGCTATCTGCCTCCATTTAATGGGAGAGTTCATCCCATTCACATTTACAGTTAAAATTACTAATTCTGTATTGTGCCAAAATGTTTGTGGCAGCCCTTTTTGTAGTGGCTAGAAACTGGAAACTGAATGGATGCCCATCAATTGGAGAATGGTGGGGTAAATTATGGTATATGAATGCTATGGAATATTATTGTTCTGTAAGAAATGACCTGCAGGATGAATACCGAGAGGCTTGGAGAGACTTACATGAACTGATGCAGAGTGAAATGAGCAAAACCAGGAGACCATTATACACTTCAACAACGATACTGGATGAGTATGTATTCTGATGGAAGTGGATATCTTTGACAAAGAGATGATCAAATTCAATTCCAATTGATCAATAATGGACAGAAGCAGCTATACCCAGAGCAGGAACACTGGGAAATGAGTGTAAACTGTTTGCATTTTTGTTTTTCTTCCCAGGTTATCTTTCCCTTCTGAACCAATTCTTCTGGTGCAACAAGTAATTCAGTTCTGCACACATATATTGTATCTAGGATGTACTATAACATATCTACCATGTATAAGACTGCCTGCCATCTAGGGGAAGGGGTGGAGGGAAGGAAGGGAAAAATCAGAACAGAAGTGAGTGCAAGAGATAATGTTATAAAAATTACCCATGCATATGTACTGTCAAAAAAAGTTATAATTACAAAATAAAAAAAAATTTAAAAAAAGAAGAAAAAAATTGGGAAGTGAAGCCTGGAAAAGAAATGATTTAGGGAAGACATGGATATTGTTTTCAACTATTAACATAGTTATCACATGGATGAAGAGTACCTCTTAAGGGCTGGTAAGAATAAAAATCCTGGAATCTTGAAAGTCTCATTTTGAAGTCTATTTTTTTAAATTTAATTTTTTTGCTGAGGCAATTGGGATTGTGACTTGCCCAGAGTCACACAACTAGGAAGTATTAAGTATCTGAGATTAGATTTGAACTCAAATCCTTCTGACTTTAGGGCTGGTGCTCTATCCACTGTACCACTTAGATGTGCCTATAATTTTGAAGTCTTAAAACTGAAAAAAGGGAGGGAGAAAAATGATTTTAATGACAGGGTAAATCTGATATAAATGAAGAAAAAAAGTTCCATCTTCCAAGGACATCGATTTCTTTAGCCACACAGGCCAATTGTATAACAAATCACAACCAGTCTCCTTAGGTTGGCAGTGGACCCTGAATGTAGGAGAGAGAGATTTTTATGTGTTAAAAGAAAACAATTAACAAGATGTCAAGTAGGAAATAAAATTTGAAACAGGATGTCACTCAATTCCCAAGATTAGCAAACAGGTGGATTTATAGGAAGATGAAATGTAGTCTCAAAATGAAGCAGTTTTACAAAAGGAGTCAGCTTGGTTCATATAATTCCCCTAATTCTCTTAATTCCCTTTTTGATTCAAGGGTGAGGAGGCAGGCCACTATCCCAAGGATCTCTTCTTTATAAGTAACCTTTGTCAGGTTCTTAATGTGCTCATTCTCACTATTGACACTATGTATCAAGAAAAGCACATCAAATAACATCTTCTTGCATGTTTGTATACCTGATACAAAACCTAAAAACAAGAATGATGATTTTCCCTAAGGATACAAACCTTGTTAAATTCATAATATGGATACAAAGTCAAGTTAGAAACCAAAATGCTTGGAGAGCCCACAAGGAGCTCATTTGGAGAGAGATTTGCATGTTAACAAGGTAACTAAGAAAACTTAGCAAATTTAAACACTTTGAAACAGGATCACATTTTTGTATTAATTGATGCAAAGTCTCCTTGTATCCTAGCACGCACTCCAAATGCCAATTTATTAATTTCATCTTGAGTCCCAAATATCCTACATCTGATCCCTGGAAATACCTTCTCTTGGACATTCTAGAATAGACTTCATTTTCAGTACAGTTCTGAAGGGGATTCTGTTTCTCTGGTTCTTAGTAGCTTATGAAAATTCCCAGATAATTTTGCTAAACTTCAGTAACAAGAAAATGCCATTTAGGACAATCTCTTTAATTTGATTTTCCAGTTACTAGTTCATATGATGAACATCAGCTCAATCTTCATGGTTCTGATGCTATTAATAACAGAGATGAAAGAAGAACATCAAAATAAGAACACATAATTCACCAAAATCTTCAGAGTATTTCAGTTTTTACATATGACTTGCTTTTTCTTCTTTATCTAATTACTCACCTGATAGGGAATCTCAAAAATAATTGACAAAGGTCAGAATTGTAAAATGAGTCCTTCTGTCTTTTAAAATCATCAGAAAGGTAATTCCAAAGTAAAAAAATAATTTTGACTCTCTCTATAAATATCAATACAATTTTATATATGTAAGATCTTTAATTCAATTTTGAAAACTTGTTGCGTATGTAAAAACTCTTAACTATCAAAATAAACAAAACTCAAAACAATATCAAATTATAGTCCTTAGAGGATTTATTCAACTAGAAAAACTAATTATACTCATTTATTAGTTACAATTTTGACAAATAATTATAATGACAATTACACTAATAACAACTTAGGGCTTCAATATTATTAGTTTTCTCATGTTTTCCTAAAAGCTCTGTGTATATATTATATATGTATGCATTCAAGTATATGTCTATATGCATGTGTCTATGCAGATTTTTATGTGTGTGTATAGATATCTATGTCTTTATATTTATATACATGCTTAATTGTAGCTTGCTTGGGTCAAGTAGGAGGAATGAAAGGGGAAAAAAAGAACAAAGTAAAAAAAATATACAGTAGAGAACAAAAGAATAATCCAGAAGGAAGCAAAGTCATGAATATAACATTTTCTGTTATCATATATGATTTCTTGAAACCGAAGTCTATTATTACATATTTTGAATATTCCATGATGTTCTGCTGAGCATGACAATGTTTTTTTCTTTTTCTGTCTTTCTTATTCCATTTTGTTTTTTCTTATTTTGTATTTACTTTAAAAATAAAATGATTAAAACAAAAACAAAAAATAAACTTGTAAATTCCTCCCTTTTAACAAAGAGTGGTAAAATGGATCCTATTTTTTTAGTTGGAGGTTTTCAAACTTCAGGACTTTAGAATTCTCCAACATGTATTGAGAAGGACGGATAAATTACTAAGAACCAGCCTAAATGGAAAGTCTTGAAGGAACTCACCAATCAGGGTATCTTAGTTGCTCTTTGCAACTTTTTCCTCTAACAATAAATAATAATTATCATTATTATCTGCTTTAAAACAAAATATGCCCAATTAAATGTTTAACAATTTTCAAATATCTGTTTTAAAAAATCATATTCTATTAACAGCTAAATCTAAAAATATCCATATTAAAAGAAAATGTATTTAACTAACAATATTTCTGAAATGGTTTCACAAGCTTTACAACATATAAACAAAATCACAAATTCATGCAATGAAACTTATTTTTAGATAACATCAGTTTAGCCAAATTCACTTCCAAATTATCTTCCATAGGAAATCACTCATATTATCATCTTTGGCATTTTATACTAACCACTTCTGAAGCCTGTAATAAACTTATCCAGCACGTAATAACTACCTAGTCATGACATTCATTTAAAGAAATAACAAATATAGACAACATTTATATAGTGTTTACTATATGCCAGGCATTATGTTAAATACTTCAAAAACTTTATATCATTTAATCCTCACAATAACTCTTGGTGGTAGGGGTTAATCCTATCCTCTTTATAAATAAACAGAGGCAAAGAGTAAATTATTTGCTTAAGGTCACAAAGCTACCAAATTTCTGAGATCAGAATTTATGTTGGTTTCTATGAACCATTTATTTTTCTAAATTTTTTTTGCATTAGATGTCACAATTAAGAGGACATTTTGACACACCATAATTTAGTTATAGAACTAATCTCAACTAAATTAAATGTGAATTTTGTGGTTGTGGGCTCTCTATCTCCTCCTGAAAGTCTAATTTTAAGGGCTTTAGTATATAATTTACAGTCTTTTCTCCAGGTAAAATTTGGGATCCATTTTAATGTTTATATATATGTATGTATATATATTAGAACAATCTGAATTTCTTTAATGTCATTTTTAATATCATTCTCTACTCTTGGTCCCAGGATAAACAAAAATTTCCAGGATGTTCACATCAGAACACTACTCCCAGATTCTATAATTTCCCCCAAGGTAACTTCCACAACAAAATAGAGGTTTACTATCCCTAAGGTGATATCTCCTATATTGATGAAGCTTGCCTTACTTAACCTACTGTCTTGAAGGGACTTCCTTTAGAGGGAGTTCTTAACCACAATAACATGGAAGCTTACCTTATTTCAGAAACTGAGACTGAGGGGAATTTGACCTTCAGGGGCAATCTTCCTTGAAGAAGTCCCTCAAAGAAATGTCCAGAATGCTCAAGGGAGATTTTAAAAAAGACTTCCATCCAGGGTTCTTACTCAACCTGGCTGAATTTGCCAACAATCGTAACAGATGAAATCTGAAATAACCAAGGAAACAAAGGTTTGGGCTTCCAAGCATATCAATTTATTAAGCAATGAATGCCAATTGTAGAACAAATTGGGAACAGACTTCCCCAGCTGGGCAATAGATCCAAAATACAGGGGAAGATAAATTTTTATGTATCAAAAGTGAACAATTACAAGATTAAGCAATGTTTTCTAATTGGAAAAAAAATACCAGTTGTGAGGGGCACTTGGGAAATTTTGGGAATTGGGAAGGGTTTGAATGAACAAGTGTACTTTCCAGGATGTGAAACAGCATATCATTCAATGCTTAATTAGCAAGTAGGTAGAATTTACAGGAAAATGAAACTGAAATCTCAAAATGGAGTCAGTTTTATAGATGGAATCAGTTTGGTTTAAGCAGTTCTCACAGTTCTCACAAACTAGATTCCATAAAAAGTAGCCATAACAGAGGCACTTAGAAATTCACACAATACAAAAATGCAATGAAAGAACCAGTTATAAAACACATGGCTTCACATATACAAAAATGAAGAAAGTATGAGTAATAATCAGGGTTAAAAAGAGATACAAATGTCGCGATTCCCATTTGATTTAATAGTTCCTCCATAATGCTAATGTTTCCCTGTGTTGAATATCTCCAGTTCATCTTCCATGTATCTTGTTTGTATATAGTTATTGGAACAACAAACCAACAATCTCTCTCATTAGACAGTGAGTTCCTTGAGAATAGGGAATATTTTACTTATTTTTTCCCCAATACTTAGCATGTAGTGATATGCTTGTTGACTTGATTATAACTTTGTGAATAAGAACCCAACAAGAAAAACTTTGAAAAAGGTATACCTTATTCAAAAGGAATATAATGATGGAATTTGGAGGAGGTTCAAAAAAGCATTGCTATAGACCAAATTTATTAGAGGGCTGATGATGGACTTATTTTGAGAGAGAAGATTTGCATGTCATCAAGGTAACCAAAAAAAGTCAGCAAACATAAACACCATGAAACAAAGGGTCTAAGCAACATAATGATAATCACCGTTACTAAATAACATCAAGTCTCCTTGTGTCCTAGTAACCCACTCCAAATGTCCACTTAATCATTTCATCTTGCGTCCCAAATGGCCTATGTCTGGTCCCAAGAATTATCTTCTTTTAGAATTCTAAAATAGGCTTCATACTCAGGATAGCTCTGAAGTGGGCTCTGCTACTCTGGTTCTTAGTAACTTATAAAAATTTCCAGATAATTTTTCTAAAAGAATTTCAGTAACAAGGCAATACAATTTAGGACAAACTTTAGTACTTTAGAATGTTAGAATATGCATTCAGAAGGACTCATAGTATGTTATGAACCAGCCTGAATGCAAAGTCTCAAAGGACCTGACAGGAAAAGATATCTTAATGGATCTACAACCTTTTTTCCAAACAATAAATATATTATTATTATTCATTTTAAAGCCAAATATTCCCTATTTAATACTTAAAAGTTTTCAAAGATTTCTTTTAAAAATCACATTCTATTAACATCTAAAGTTGTAATCTAGCAGTTCACATATTAAGAGTTTCCAGATTCCCAAAGAAATACTAAAGAAGGGAAAGGGACCTGTATGTGCCAAAATGTTTGTGACAGCTCTTTTTGTAGTGGCTAGAAACTGGAAAATGAATGGATGCCCACCAATTGGAGAATGGCTGAATAAATTGTGGTATATGAATGTTATGGAATATTATTGTTCTGAAAGAAATACCAGCAGAATTTCAGAAAGACCTGGAGAGACTTACATGAACTAATGATGAGTGAAATGAGTAGGACCAGGAGAGCATTATACACTTCAACAACGATACTGGATGACTATGTATTCTGATGGAAGTGGATATCTTCAAGAGACAATCTAATTCAGTTCCAATTGATCAATGATGGACAGAATCAGCTATACTCAGAGAAGAAACCCTCAGAAATGAGTTTGCATTTTTGTTTTTCTTCCCAGGTTATTTTTACCTTCTAAATCCAATTCTTCCTTTGCAACAAGAAATTCGGTTCTGCACACATATATTATGTCTAGGATATACTGTAACACATTTAACATGTATGGGACTGCCTGCCATCTAGAGGAAGGGATGGAGGGAAGGAGGGGAAAATTCGGAACAGAAGTGAGTGCAAAGGATGATGTTTTAAAAAATTACCCATGTATATGTATTGTCCAAAAAAGTTATAATTACAAAATTAATTAAAAAACAAAGTAAAAAAGTTTCCAGATTAAAAGAGAATTTATTTGTCTAATTGCATTCTAAATAATATTTTCTCAAATTTCACAACATAAGAAAAATTTTTACCAACACAATAATCATGTACTTATAATATGAAACAAAACTTATTCTCAGAAGACATCAATTCAGTCAAAGGTGATTCTAAATTGTCTCCTGCATAGAAAATCATTCATTGTATCACCTTTCATTTTTCATACCAATCTCTTGTGAAATCTATTATAGAGTTAATGAGCATGTAGCAATTATAGTCAATTAAAGAAATAATAATAACAACAGGCATATGTTGCTTGCCATATTCAAGGCACTGCATTAAGCATTTTAAAATTGTTACATCATTTAATTCTCACAATAATCTTGGGAAATGGGTACTAATCCTATTCTCTTTACAAATGAGGAAATATAGGTAAAATTACCTGTTTAAGGTCACACAGCTAATACATTTCGAAGACTAAAGTGTAACACAGATTTCCCTGCTCCATTTGTTTTTCCAACTTTTTAAAGTTTTTTTGCATTTGATGCCATAATTAATTAAATAACATATTTAATTATGTTAATTAACATATTAATTAGAATTTTGTTAAAATATTAATTAACATTTTTTCAACATGTCATGATTGAGTTAAGGACAAATCGAAATCAAATAGAATCTGAATTTCCAACCACAAAATCAAAATCTGGTTTTTTAGGACTATTAGTTACCTGTGCTTTGAAATTTAGAGCCCAAAGTGAACAATTAACTCATTTTCAAAGGTTCATGGTAATATTTTCATCTTTTCATAAACTTTAAAAAATTTCCTTTTAAATGACCCCCAAAGCAAAATCAATTGCTTTTGTGTTCATAACAGAACTCACCCAGGATTCTTTTTAAGTCAAACGTTTATTTTGCAAAAGTGAATAGGCCAAATTGTCTGGGTAACTAGTTAGCTATTAGATTTGGGCAAGGATGCTTATATACCATAAATCTGGCTGTAAGTCATAGTTAAGGAAACTAAATTGCTGTAGAAATGCAGAGGCTTTTAGAAACAGGATCTTTTTAGATAATAGCCTAGTTACTGGATCTACTGAAAATAGAAATAGTCTAAGCATTAATCTATCAAAGGGCAATTACTTGGGAAGCATTACTTTTGTGGCCTTAGCAAGTTTAAATATGCTTACATCAGTGACTTCAGAAAATGCTTATGTTAGTAATTTTCACTAGATTCGGATTCAGGGACCAAAATGTTCCTTACAAAACAATCCCAATTAATTGCAGTAGATACTTTTTGATGTTTCTTAGAGTTTACAATGGTATCTTTCCAATATTTTTTGGTGACTTCTGTATAATTTACATAACCAATTAATTCTCTTATAAAAAGTTTTGAGAATTCTGCTTCAGGCTTCCCCAAAGATAATTATTCGGGGCCCCTTATTTTTCTATTACCCTTCATTTTGTGTGGAGAAAGTGTGGAGTAAGATATGGTGAAGAACTTACAAGAATGTTAAATTCCCTTTCTGTATTCTATCTTCTCTAGATCTCTGTGACCTGAATAAGTATGTTGAGTATTAGCCAGGATTCACTTAGATTTTAGATATATGTATTTAACACAAGTTGATGACATTTATCTCTGTTCAAGTTACCAATGTTTAGACAACTAGTTGCTTGATGTATGGTTCCTCCCTGAACTGGAGAATCTGCTGTTTTTGGCACGAATAATAACATCCAATTAAGGGGTGGGGCACCTATCCCTTAATGCTCCCCAATCCATAATGTAATGCTTTGTAATTAAAACCTATGAAAACTGTATATCTTCTCCTAGTTCTTTAGCCCTTCTACCGTGAGCTTTCTCTTTTCCTCCTCATGGTGAAATTGCTCATTCTTATGAGAATTTATGAAATAAACAACTTTTCTGCTTTTTACTTAGAGAGGTGTCTGAGTAGTCATTTTTGGATAGGATTTTCTATCCCTCACAATTGTGAATGTCTATACCTATTCTTCATAAAAGGGTATGAGTCCAGACAACATTGGAAGTTGAGTAGATGGTCCTTTATGTCTGGTAGTTGGGTTTGGTAGTTCCTCCTCAAAGAATCCTCTTCATTATAAATCTCCCTTTCCATGCCTTAATTAAATTTCATTTATTTTTAAGTTGCTTCCTGATCTAAACATGTTTTTCTCTTTTCATTGTCAAGAGTATCAAATTAAAATTAAATTGCTTACAGCAGACTCATTTCTTCTTGTTTTCTTTAATCAGTGGAAATGATTTCTTTTATTCCACAAAATCAATAGCTCTCAATTTCTAGGGACAGAGTTTCACTTTCAAAGTTTCATTCTTATTTTCTCTTAAAACAAAGTCAATAGAGTTGATTTCCAAATTTACAAAGACATCTCAGCATTTATTAAGCTTTTGTTAAGTGCCTTATCAGATAGGACAAAGAAAAAGTAGTATGATCCTTATTTACTATTTGCATCTAATCGACTTATTAAATGGACTCCTCCAACTCAGATCTATTTTCCAACTTCACATTCTTTGCTCCATAAAGACGAAAGAGGTGCTTAAGGCTAATCTACTTTCAAAATGTATTAAAAAGTTTTTAGTAGTTTCCCTGATAGAGAAACTTAAAATAAAGACAGTATTTTAAGTTACAAATTCAATCTCTAATTTATTTGTAATGCCACAAATCTATTCTTTTTTTGATTACATAACTTTAGTTTCTACAATCCAAATCTGGCTATGGATCAAACAAAGGGAGAAACTATCTTATAAGTTTTTTTTTTTTAATTTAAACTTCTGCTAAAAGGCTAAAGTGGGAATTAGTCCTGCTGACTGGGATAGAGGCTTTAGTATCAAATTAACGAAAAATGGGTGAACAGCTTCAAATGTGAAACTCTGAAACTTCATTAGTCTAACTAAACTTTGAAAATTCTTTGGCTGCAGCTATTTGTAATAGTCCTAATGGCTGGTTGCATGTTCTTTTAGAAATTTTTAAAGGTTGCAGCATATAAAAAACAACATTAAACATGACCCAAGGAAAAGTTTTTGTTATTGAGCATGTTATAAAGAAAAACAGAGATGAAACAATAAGGCAAATACATATTTGCTAGCCTCCCTAATGCCTAATCTCAAATTATAATCTTAATTTGTTATAATTTCAAATCTATTCTTTAGGGCAAATTTTGGAACCATTTAGATGTTTATAAATATTAGAACAATCTGAATTCTTTTAATGTTAGTTTTAAATAGTGTGCTCTGCCCTTGATCCCAGAATAAACAAAACAAAACAAAACAAAACAAAAAAACAATTTAGGATGATCTCATTAGGACACTAACTCCAGATTCTATATCCCCAGAGCAACTTCCCTAAAAGTACCTGGCTATTTTCCTAAGGTGATTGTTTGTAGATTGAAGTAGTTTACCCTGACCAATTGCCCTAAAAGGACTTCCTTTAGAGGGATGTTCTAGCCTCAATAGCATGGGGGCCCACCTTAGCTCAGATAGAAATTTAAATTAAGAAGAATTTGAGCTTTAGGTAAAAAAATCTGAAACACAAGGTTTCACAAGGGTGAATGTTGAAAACTCTATTTGCATGTATATTTGAAAATAAAAAGCTATTGTTATTATTATTTTTAAAGGCTTCCTTTCAGAGTCCTTATCCTCCTTGAGTTTGCCAAGGAAAAATGTGATGGGTGAAATCTGACATAGCTAAAGAAACAAAGATTCAGGCTTCCAAGCATGTCAATTTATTAAGCAATGAATGCCAATTGCAGAACAAATTGGGAACAGGCCTCCTCAGGTTGGCACTAGATCCCTAATACAGGGGAAGACAAATTTGTAGCATCAAAGTAAACAATTAACAGATGTCAACCAGGATACAGGATTAGGTAATCTCCTTTCTATTTGGAAGAAAGATTAGAGACTTTATGAGTTGGAAGAGGCACCTGTGGAGTTTTCAGGATTGGGAAGGGGTAGAATTAACATGTGTACGTTCCAGCATGTGAGACAGCATGTCACTCAATTCCTGATTGGCAAATAGGTGGAATTTACAGGAAAATGAAAATGAAGTCTCAAGAGTCAATTTTACAAGACAAAATCAGTTTGGTTCAAATAATTCCCACCAAACTAGAATTCATAAAGAATAGATATAATATAAAAAGAATCAGAAATACACAGAAATTCACTTAAAACAAAAACAAAAAAGAACCAGTAATAAAACACATGGCCTCAGCTAAAAATAAATGAACAAAGTATGTGTAATCACCAGGTCTAGTAAGCTGTGATTCACATTTGACTAAATAGTTCCTCCACAACGCAAAGCTTCTTTTCTTGATTATCCCCAATTTATCTCCTATATATCTTATTTGTACATAGCTATTTGAACAATAATCCAACAGTCCTCCTCATTAGACTGTGAGCTCCTGGAGAACAGGTAACATTTTGTTGTTTGGTTTGTTTTTTTTTATTATAGCTTTTTTATATGATGATATATGCATGGGTAATTTTTCAGCATTGACAATTCCAAAACCTTTTGTTCCAATTTTTCCTCTCCTTCCTCATCCTCTCCCTCAGATGGCAGGTTGACCAATACATGTTAAATATGTTAAAGTATGTGTTAAATACAATATATGCATATATGTCCATAAGTTATTTTGCTGTACAAAAAGAATCGGACTTTGAAATAATGTACAATTAGCCTGTGAAGGAAATAAAAAATGCAGGTGGACAAACATAGAAGGATTGGGAATTCTATGTAGTGGTTCACACTCATCTCCCAGAGTTCTTTTGCTGGATGTAGCTGGTTCAATTCATTACTTCTCTATTGGAACTGATTTGGTTCATCTCATTGTTGAAGAGAGCAACATCCATCAGAATTGATCATCATACAGTATTGTTATTGAAGTATATAATGATCTCCTGATACTGCTCATTTCACTCAAGCATTAGTTCATGTCAATCTCCCCAGGCCTTTCTGAAATCAACTTGTTGTCATTTCTTACAGAACAATAATATTCCACAACTTTCATATACCACAGTTTATTCAGCCATTCCTCAACTGATGGGAATCCACTAAGTTTCCAGTTCCTTGCCACTACAGAAATGGCTGCCATAGATATTTTTGCACATATGGGTCCCTTTCCCTTCTTTATGATTGCTTTGGGATATAATCCCAATAATAATAATACTGCTGGATCAAAACGTATGCACAATTTGATAACTTTTTTAGCATAGAAAGGTAACATTTTATTTATTTATTTTTTATCTTTTTTTAATATTCCTAGTACTTGGCATATAGTAGGTACTTCATACATAAATATTTGTTGTTTTGATTAAACTTAGTGGGATGAGAACACAACTGGAAAATAACTTTGAAAGGGTATACTTTATTCAAAAGGTACATAAGAGATAAAAGTTTGGGTAGTCAAAAGATCATTGCAAGAAAACAAAGAAAGTGTTCCCTCTATAAATCTACTCTCAAAAAGTATATCAGGTCTTTCTCTGTAGGTGAATATCATTTTTCATCATAAGACCTTGGAAAATGTCCTGGATCACTGTATTGATCAGAATAGTTAAGTCATTTATAGTTGAAGTATAAAACTTTTTTTAAAAAATCAAACGAGGAATTCTCCTTCTTTTTTTTAACCTTCCTTTAATCCTTCCTTTAATTTAATTTTTTAAGTTTTTAACAAGAATTCATAGCTTTGGGGCTGACAACAAATTATGGCAAAGAAGAGTACATTATTATTCTTTAAGAAATGATTTAAAAGAGATTAGAGAAATCTGTATGAACTGATGCAGAGTGAAATAAACAGGATCAGGGGAACAATGTACAGAATGAATATAGTGATACATATGGAAAGAATAAAAACCCTAAAAATCTTCTGAATTCAGAGGAGCTATAATGACTAATTTTGATTCCTGAGATGAGAGAGCAAAATATAGTTTTCTTCTCTTGTCAGAAAAATGAATGCTTATGGATGCTACAATGGATGATTGGAATCAGGTTCATAAGGGTTTGAAACAAAGCCTCAGCCATTAACTCTGTGATCTTGAGCAAGCCAGAGTAAGGTCAGGTGTGGTCTCTAGGCCTATTTCCTCATCTGTAAAATCAGGATGCTACACTTATTGAAATGTCAGTCTAACTTTTCAGCTGTAGATCTAGGATTCTAAGATCCTAATTGTTTAACTGCCTTGTCTAGTTTTGCTTGACTATCTTATGAATAATAACACTGATGGGATTCTGATTATTGCCCCAGGTTACCAGGCTTCTGTGCCTGGAGCCCCACAGAAATCATTAATCATGGGTCTCATGAACAATGAGCAAACTGGTATATTCTATAACCACATCACCAGGTTACCACATGACAGTTATCACAAAATATAATACAGAAATCAGCCAATAAGAAAGCAGCCTCAACAAGGCAAAACATTGCAAGACAAGCTTCAATAAATCTTTCCCCCATATTGCACCTAGAAGTTCCCCTTCTTTGTTATCTGAAGCTATGCTAGTTACATGATTCCTATACATAATGCCCACTTAAATGGGTTTTTTTTTCTGTATGCATTCTGGATAATTGCATGCACAGGTCCACCAAGGCTTTCGGACCTCTCTATGTTAGCAAACTTCTCCTATAATCACAAAATTTACTTCTCATGTAAGCAACACCATTTACTCTATAACAATCCCTGTCTTGCTTTGCTAGGCTGCTGATTCCTTGGCCCATCTAGTGAGTGTGTAAATCTCATTAACATGCTTTTGCTTAGATTGGAGACTATATGATCCTGAATTCTTTCACAGGTGATGCCATGAGACATACCTAATATCTCAATAGCACTTAAAAATGCTTTTTATTTTCAAAATACATGCAAAGATAGTTTTCAACATTCACCCTTGCAAAACCTTGTGTTTCAAATTTTTCTCCCTTCCTTCCTTCCCTCCCCTAGACAGCAACTAATTCAATATGTGTTAAACATGTACAATTCTTCTATAAATACTTCCATATTTATCATGCTGCACAAGAAAAATCAGGTCAAAAAGGGGAAAATGAAAAAAAAAAACAAGCAAACAACAACCCAAAAAAGAAAAAAACTATGTTGTGATCCACATTCAGTTCACATAGTCCTCTCTCTGGGTATAGATGGCTCTCTCCATCATAATCTAATAGAACTGGCTTGAATCATCTCATTGTTGAAAAGAGCCACGTTTGTCAGGTTTGATCATCATATAATCTTGTTGTACAGTACTTTTCAAATATTTTTGGCTTGATTCACTGCTTTCTCCTCCCACATAGACTTTGTTATTTCAAAAGAAGTATGGGGATAGTCTAACCTACAGTAAAAGAAACTGAGGAAGAATTCTGACACAAGGTACTTTATTAATACTTGATGGTCCCTTCCAATGAAATATACCTCTGATTTTCTTCATGATAGGAAATGTTCTTTTCTTCTGTGACTGTATATTTTTAGAGTTTAATGACCAAACATGCAAAAGAAGTATGGAAAAGTACTGAATCTCATTGGTTGGCATATGATGCATAAGCTAAAAGAGGCAAAAATGACATGTCAGCAGGGTCAGGAGTTAGGTGAAACAAGAAATATTTTGACTTACAACAACAGGACACTTGCTCTTGAATAAAAGAGGAGAAACAAAAATAAAATGAAGGACTTTCTATGTAATTGAGCCATTCCTGTCATACTGGGCTTGATCACCATGACAAAGAAAAACAAGGGTGCCGAGCCTTTCTGTAAAGAAACAAATGAAATCAGATTCTACAGTTCACATTTTTGTATCCTAATATACAGAACTTATAAGCACTACTCCTGTGGAATCACATCAGTTGATTGATAATGATTTGAATATAGTTGGGGTCCAAATAAATTATTTCTCACAGAAAGGTCCATTGCCAACTATATATTGGGCACTGACTATGGACTAAAAAGCTTCAAAATTAAAAAAAAAACACAACCCAAAAACCTTGAGCTATTCTCTTCCCACCTACTCTCAACTTTTATCTTTTCCTTTTTTGAATAAAATACTATACAATGTATTTTCCTTGCCTTGGCTATCTTTATGATATTATGTGATATGATATATTGTGTGCTACGTGATACACTTCTGAATGTCAGTAGAGTGAACAATCTGAAATGTAAAATCTTTGTTTGCAACTGATTCCTGTGTCAAGGAAGAGGAAGATTTGTTTATCAGCAAAAATGAATGGGGCAAGGTTGATTGGTCTATCTGTGTCCATGAGAGCCAAGAACCATGGAATGAGAGTGGGGCCAAAAGTAGGAAAAGTGGATTTGATCTAAACATGTACCTGATATGGAGAAAATAGCCATCTATCTAAAAATACATGTAGCATGCTTTCCCCACCATTGTTCTTCTATCAAATAATTAAAAGCTAATACTTATTTTCTAGTATGATAGAAGGGGCACCATATGTTAGTGGATAGAGAGCTTGGATTGAAATTTTAAAAACCTGGGTTTAAAATCTTACTTCTGACTTTTGATCAGCTTTGTGATTCTAGGCAAATCAATAGCCCTCTCAGTGCCTCAAGCACTTACCTATTTAGTCACTCAATTGCACAAGCATCTATTAAATAAATACTTTATGCAAGATATTGCAGCTACAAAGGCAAGATTAGTCATGGCAAGAGAATTAAGATGGAAAGAAAAGAAATCCTAATAATGTCCCTGCCTTCATGAAACTCATGTGCTACTGTTGATATGCTAACACATATCTTCCAAAATAGTATATTGGATGTTTCCAGTTGGCACTATGAAGGCTCAGGGAATGATTAAAAGGCTGTTCTTGATTTAATGGGATTGTAAAACATTGGAGGAGTTTGTCAAGAGAAATTGTAGAACATTTTTGGAGATCTTTAAAAGTGGTCCAGATTTTCATTGTTTGAATGGCTTAGTGTGGTATCTTTTAAGGTGGACTTAAGGACTTGGTAAAAATCTTTTCTGGAATCATCAGTTGCAATTTAACAAATCTGCCATGTTCTGTCTTAGGTTGCAAGATAATGACAAAGTAGTGCACAAATTCAATACAAAAGTGGGAGAATTGTTCGTGTCATTAATGACTTAGACCATATAGCTGTACCAAGTGAGTTCAAAGCTGATGTAAATGCACAGAATTTCTGATCTGGAAGGGATGTCAGGGTCTATAGTGTAGATTCAATCTGGGAACCAGAAATCCTTTCTTAACAAGTGGCCATTGGGCCTTGGTTTGAAAGTCTTTACTTACTTCCACAAAATGATTAATATGGAAATGTATTTTACATGATTGCACATGTGTAGTCTCTATCATGTTATTTATTATCTATTCAATATTGAATGGACAGGGGGAAAGTTAGAATTTGGAACTTAAAAACTTAAAAAAAATTAATGTTAAAATAGTTTTAAATATAATTGGAGAAAATAAAATATTAACAAAAATTGTCTTGGATCTTTGTATTGCTGGAAATAGCTAAGTCATTTACAGTGGATTGTTATACAATATTGCTGTTACTGTGTATAGTGTTCTGGTTCTGCTCATTTACTTTGCATCTGTTCATTTAAATCTATCCAGATTCTTCTGAAAGCATCCTGTTCATCATCTATGATGTTAATATAATACTTCATTTCAATCATATGCTATAATTTGTTTGACCATTCTCCAATCGATGAGCATCACCTCAACTTCCATTCCATAAATTCCATAAATTCTTTGTCACCAAAAATAAAGCTGCTATAAATTTTTTTGTGCATATAGGCCCTTTTATTTCTTATTTTACCTCCTTGGGATAAAGATAGTATTGATATTGCTGGATCAAAAGAATATAAAACTGTCCCTTTGGGTATAGTTTCAAATTGCTCTTCAGAATGGTTGGTGCATTAGGGTCCCACTTTTTCCACTTCCCCTCAAACATTTAACATTTTCCTTTTCTGTCATATTAGCTAAACTGATAGGTGTGAGATGGTACCTCAGAGTCTTTAAATTTGCATTTCTCTAATTAATAGTGATCTGAAGTATTTTTTTCATCCAACTATTTTTTTTTTCATCCATAGATCAGAGAGGTGAACCATTCCATACTCCCCTAATTTGCTCATGGTATTCCTATTTCTGTGCAAACCCATTTTGTCATTGCCTTCATAAATAGTGTGATATAGGCCTATATCTAGTTTCTGCCCTACTGTTTTTCAGTTTTCCAAACAGTTTTTCTAAAATAGTGAGGTCTTGTCCCCAAACTTTGGATCATTGCATTTATCAAATATTGTGTATTGTGTATCTAATCTATTCTACTGATCTACCTCTCTATTTCTTAGCCAGTGCCATATTATTTTTAATGATTACTGCTTTGTAATACAAGTTGAGATCTAGCATAGCTAGGTCCCCTTTTCCCTGTTCTTCTAATTTGCTTATAATATCATTCTTTATATCTAAATCATGAAGCCATTTTGACCTTATCTTGGTATATGGTGTTAATTGTGGGTCAATGTCTACTTTCTTCCATAGTAGTTTCCAATTTTCCAGCAGTGTTTGTCAGATAGTGAGTTCTTATCCCCAAAGCTCGGGTCTTTGTTTTTTTTCAAACACTAGATTATTATAGTCATTGACTAATGTGTCTGATGAACCAAGAACTTTTTCTTGGCCAGTACCAAATGGTTTTAATGACCAATGCTTTATAACATAGTTTCAGGTCAGAAACAGCTAAGCCACCTTTATTGACATTTTTTTTTCATTAATTCCCTTGATATTTTTGTTCTTCCAGTTGAACTTTGTTATTATTTTTTCTAGATCTGTAAGATAATTTCGTGGGTGTTTAATTGGCATGTCACTAGGGTCACTTTTTTCCTATTAAAATTCCCGTGATAATGGGAATTTTGTTATTACTTTTTCTAACACTATACAATATTTTTGGTAGTTTGAATGATATGATACTAAATAATTAGATTAATTTAGATAAATTTGTCATTTTCATTATACTGGCTTTGCTTAATCACAGACAACTGATATTTCCCCAATTGTTTAGATCTGATTTATTTTGCTTGAAAAGTGTTTTGTAATTGTATTCATATAGTTCCTGGGTGTGCCTTGGATGGTATAATTCTAAGTATTTGATATTATCTTAAATTATTTTAAACAAACTTTCTATTTCTTGCTGCTAGAGATTTTTGGTAATGTATTTGTGTGTGTGTTTATTTGTATCTTATAACTTTGCTTATGTTGTTAATTATTTCAACTACCTTTTTTTTTTAGGTGATTCTCTGGGATTCTCCAAGTATACCATCCTATCATCCTATTTGCAAAAAGTGATAGCTTTCTTTCCTCTTCTATTTTCATTCATTCAATTTGTCTTTGCTTCATCACATATCTTATTGAAATGATAGGTAAATATATTACTTCTCATTGGTAGAATGTTTTTCTAATTGTTGTTGTTACTACATCTTCTCAGTAAATGCCCCTTCTAAAACATGATACTACTATTAAATGGAAGGACACATTCGATAGAGGCTCATGAACAACAGTAGCAACTACAAGCACTTAGACAACTCTAGAAAGCTGGGGGAAGAAATAGTGTTCTTTCCTTTAGGAAGCAAACCTGTCAGTGGCAAATGAGTTTGGAGAATGAATTGCAAAGGAAATGCTACAGGTATTTTGCCTCTATTTTTTATCATCAGAGCTTAGGATAGTACCTGGCCCATGGTAACAGTATTGATAGTAAGTACTTAAGAAATGATGTTTCTTGATTGATTACTGAAAGAGGATTTGAGTTCATGTTCTCTGAGTCTAAATACATCACTTTTTATATAAAATTGTCTTCTCTTGGTAGGAGTCTTAGAAATTTTCCCTCCTGCAAGACTGTTCCTAGGCTTAGAGAGGAAAGGACAATATCCTCTCATTCAGTCTTTATTTCAAGAATACAACTGAAATGTTTAAATTGTCACTCTGTTATCTGTTGTTCTCCCTCTATGACTGAACAATGTCCTTTTCTCTACTACATTTGCTTGATGCATTTTGTGATATTACTCAACTGAATGTTATTATCCTGGGTAAATATGTTACTTTGTACCTATTAAGTAGCTGTCTATTATTTCTTGGGTTATTTGTAATCTTCATTCTTCTAGGCTTATAGTCCTAGGATTCTCAACCATAGATTTGGGAGGGAAATAGAAGGCAAAAAATCAAATAGGATTTGAGTCCCAAAATGTATGCTTCAAGAATTTCGCCAAAGAAAGACCCCTGCTATATTGACTTTGGATATTAATTCTATAAAAGGAAAAGAACAGATGCATTTCATGCTATTGTTTAATATATTTTCTTTGGGTAATCATCAGACAATAGGTTACAGGAGGTATGGCGACAATGTAGATGCCTAGAAGATCTCAGATGCCAGAGAAGTGCCACTTTGTGCTTTGAATCAGTGTACTTTTGATTTGACACTGCTTTGAATAGAATGAAATACCCAAATGCTTCCCAGTTCCCTGTTTCTCTGAATTCTAAGAAAGAACCATTGCCTCAACCATAGACAAGTTCCATTGGGGTACAATGACTTTGGGAACAACCTTGTGAGGAGAAAGTATTCTTAACCCATAAACGCTGAGACTTTACAGGCTTTAGAGGGATTATTTTTTTCTATGACATCGTAACTACAGGCTTCCTTGTTAAATACTTTCTTGCACTTGACTTTGTCATAGGCCAAAGGTATCATCACCCTGTTGGTGGAAAAAAATTGGCAAAAATTAGACAAAAATAGGCAAAGTAAGGAAGCAATGAATAAGTTATTAAGACTCTTACCTTTATTCCAAACAGCCTCTGATCATGAATCACCTCTCCTTCCTAACCAACCTATGAACATTTCAATCTACCCACTGGCACAGATGGAGAACATATTGGGCTCTAGGTTCTTAGTTTTAATTCTAGTTAGCTTGCACTAAAGGCCAGGGTCACACAGAAAAGAATTGTCTATCCTACATTTCAAATTGAAGGGAATCTTAAAAATCACCATGTCCAAACCCATCTATTTTTTTTTTAGAAATGAATAAATGTGGCTGAGTCTAGTCAAGTGACTTATTCAGAGTCATAGAGGTAAATAAATTAATAGTTGAGATTTCAATAGGAAAGAA
Source organism: Sminthopsis crassicaudata (assembly GCF_048593235.1). Taxonomy (NCBI): domain Eukaryota; kingdom Metazoa; phylum Chordata; class Mammalia; order Dasyuromorphia; family Dasyuridae; genus Sminthopsis; species Sminthopsis crassicaudata. The sequence continues at coordinate 626,022,264 of NC_133618.1, forward strand.
TCAAAGATCCTAGATTTCAAACTAGAAAGAATTTTAGAAAGTCATCAAGGTCAAAACATTCTCCTTTTTAATGGATTAGGCTCATAAAATTCAAATGACTTGCCCAAGGCCACACAAACAACATGTATGTGTCTGAGGAAAGTTTTAAACTCAGGTCTTTGCAACACCAAGCTCCATGCAGTGTCTCCAGTAGAGAGATTAAAGTCTTGCTCTATTCTTTTGTGATTGGATCACTTCCAGGATATCATGTTCAGTTTCTTTTAGGAAGAAAATTGATCATCTGGGGGACATTCATTAGTTAACAAAAATGGAGAGAATGAAACAGTGTCATAAAAGATAGAAGAATCATAACCTGAAGAAGAGATGGACTTGCTCAGCTTGCTTGTTCTTTGGCAACAGAGCTCAGAAGTGGAACTGGAGGCTCAAAAGGGACTGTTTTTAAATGCAGTGGGAGGAAAGCTTCTTAACCATGAGAACTCTCCAGAAGGGGAAAAAAGCTGTCCTCACTGAAGACCTTCAAACACATGTCCAATGGCCACTTATTGAGTAGGGGTTTCTGATTCCCACCCTGGTTCTACCCCATAGTCCCTGAGGTCCCTTCCAGATAAGAGATTCTGTCATTTTACATCTATTGACATCAAGGCCAGCCTTGAACTTACTTGTTGCAGCATGATTGTCCAAATTTTTTATCACATATACAATTATCACAATCAGAAAACCATTGAGAGCCAAACTCATGGATTATGCCATTTGCATCCCTGCAACCTAAAACAGAACATAAGGCAATTCTGTTCAATTGCAATTGATGCTTTTAGAATTTTTTTTTACCAAGTCTTTAATGCCACTAAATCATACTAATAGTGGAATATTTGGGCCTCTTTCCCCCTATTTCCTTTAATTTCCCCCATTTTTGTACTTAATATTTTTTCTAAATATATGTAAAGAGAGATTTCAACATTCATTTTTTTAAAATTTTGAATTTTAAATTTCTCTCTCTGCCCTTCTTCTCTCCCTTTCCAAAGATATCAAGCTTGTTAAATAGTTGCATATTAGTCATATTGTGAAAGAAGTATCATAACAAAAGGGAAAAAAAAAAACCACAAAAAAGAGAAAAGAAATTGAAAAAGTGAAAACAGCACACTTCAATCTACTTTCAGGGTCTTTTACTTTTTTGCTTGTGGATGGCATCTTCCATCACAAGCCTTCTCCAGTTGTCTAGTATCACTGCATTGTTGAAAAGAGCTAAGTCCTATAATAGTTGACTGTTCCACAGTATTTCTGGGACTGTGTACCATATTCTCTATTCTCTGCTAACTTCACTCAGCATCATTTTCCTGTAAGTCTTTATAGGTTTTTCTGAAATCTGCAAGCCCATCATTGCTTAGAGAACAATTGTATTCCATGACATTCTTTTGTATCATAAAAGGAATTTGGCAGGACCCCTTTGCCTGTTTTATAAACTAGTTTATATAGTATTGGAAGTATTTGTTCTTTAAATGTTTGGTAGAATTTGCTTGTAAATCCATCTGGCTTGGGAGATTTTTTTTGGGGGGTAGTTCATTAATGGCTTATTCAATTTCTTTTTTATTAAAAAGTTTTTCTCTCTCCTTTTCTATTATTTTCATCAATATTTATCCATTTTACTTAGACTTTCAGATATTTTGGCATATAGTTGGGCAAAATGATTCTGAATTATCATTTTAATTTCTTATCTCTTGGTGTTGAATTCACTGCTTTTAATTTTGATACTGGTAATTTGTTTTTTTCTTTCTTTTTTCTAATCAAATTAACCAAAGGTTTATCTAGTTTTGTTGGATTTTTAAAAATAATCTCCTTCTCTTAATTTTATTTATTAGTTCAATAGTTTTCTTATGCTTAATTTTTATTAATATCTCCTTTAATTTTCCAAATTTCTAATTTAACATTTAATTGGAGATTTTTACTTTGCTTTTTTTTCTCTAAATTGTTTAGTTGCATGTCCAATTTATAGATTTCCTCTTTCTCTATTTCATTTAGTTAAGCAATTAGAGATACAAAATTTCCCTTCAAAATTGCTTGGCTATATTCCACAAGTTTTTGTATTTTTTCTTGTGATTGTCATTCTCTTTGATGAAATTATTGATTTTTTTCTGATTTATTGTTGGAACCACTCATTTTTTTATTATATTATTTAGTCTTGAATTAATTTTTAATCTATTACCATGGCACTTTATTGTATGTAATTTTCATTTCATTATGACCCGAAAAGAATCTATTTAACATTTCTATCTTTTTGCATGTGACTATGAAATTCTTGTCCTCTACTCTATACTCAGTTTTTGTACAGGGGCCTTGTATTGCAGAGGAAAAGGTATATTTCCACCTATTCTCATTCAATTTTCTCCAAAGGCCTATCATATATAACTTTTCTAAAATTCTGTTTACTACTTTAACTTCTTTTTCGTTTATTTTGTGGTAAGATTCATGTAGATCTGAGAGAGGGAGATTAAGATTCCCTGCTCATATAGTTTTGCTGTCTATTTCTTTCTGTGTATCATTTAACTTCTCTAAACATTTGGATGCTATGCCACTTGGTGCTTATATGTTTAGCACTGATATTGCTTCATTGTGCTACTCTTTAGCAAGATGTAGTTTTTCAGTTCTAGTTAGATCTTTTTTTAATTGTGCTTTTGCTTTGTCTGAGATTAGGATTTCTATCTCTGTTTTATTTTACTTCATCTGAAGCATATATATATATATATATATATATATATATATATATATATATATATATATATATATATATATATGTATGTATAAATATATACATATATATTCTGTTCCAGACTTTTTGCTCGATTCTGTGTATATCTCTGCTTCAAATCGGTTTCTTGTAAACAACATATTGTAAGATTTTGATTTTTAATTCACTCTTCTATCCACTTTCATTTTATGAGAAAGTTCATTCCATTCACATTTACACTTATGATTACTGTGTATTTCCCTCCATCCTATTCCCCTCAGCATTTTCTCTCTCTCCTTTCACCCTGTTCCTTTCACTAGTGTTTTCCTTTCATCTCTCACTTCCCTCAATTTGCCTTCCCTTCTATCAATTCCCTTTTCCCTTTTCCTTCACCTTTTCCCTTCTTCTTCCCTATTAGATAAGATAAATTTCTATTCTCAACTGGGTATATATTTTACCCAAATTTAATGAATGTAAGATTCAAACAATTTTTACCCATTCATCTCTTTCTCCCTACTGTAATAGGTCTTTTTCATCTCTTCATGATTTAATTTACCCTATTCTCCCTCCCCCTTTCCTCTTCCGCAAGTATAATCCTTTTTAACTCTTTAATTTTTTATATCATCAGATCAAAGTCAACTTATACTCACACCATATAGTTCTCAAGAGTTACAAGTATTATCTTTCCATTTAGGGATGTTATTGAATAACAATTTTCCCCCTTTTTTTGTTTATCTTTTTATCCTCCCTTGAGTTTTATATTTAAACTTTATTTTATTTTCGGTTCAGCTTTGTTCCTTTCATCAGTAAGATCTGAAAGTCCCCTATTTCTCTGAATTTTGATCTTTTCCCCTGAAAAATAATAATACTCAATTTTTGCTGAGTAGTGATTCTTGGTAGTAATCCAAGACCCTTGTCTTCCAGAATGTTATAGTTCATGCCCTCTGATCCTTTAATGTAGAAGCTGCTAAATCCCATGTAATCCTGACTGTGACTCTTTTGTATTTGAATTGTTTCTTTTTGACTGCCTGCAAGAATTTTCTCTTTAAAGTGACAATTCTGGAATTTGGCTACAATATTCTTTGGTGTTTTCCTTTTGGGATCTCCTTTAGGATGTTATTAGTATATTCTTTCAGTGACTATTTTACCTTTGAGTTCTACAATATCAGGGCCATTTTTTTCCCATCATGGCTTTCAGGTAGTGAAATCATTCTTAACTTCTATTTCAAAGACATACTTTCCAGGCCAGTTTTTTTTTTTCCAGAGAGATATTTTACGTTTTCTTCTATTTTTTCTTTCTTTAAATTTTGTTGGACAGATTCTTGATGTCTCACACTTATTAGCTTCCACTTGGATTTTTAAGGAACTATTTTCTTCAACTTGCTTTTGAACCTCCATTTCCATGTGGCCAATTTTATTTTAATGGAGCTGTTTACTTCAGTGGAGTTTTTTCCCTTTGATCAGTTCTGTTTTTTAAAGAACTGTTTTCTTCAATCAATTTTTTTCTTTTCTATGTTGCTAACTCTTTTTTTTTGCAATTATCCTGTATAACATTCTTCCCCAGTCCCATTTTTCTTCTGCCTCTCTTGTTGATTTTTAAAATCATTTTTGAGGTCTACCAAAAGAACATTTGGGATTTGAGTCCAATTCATAATCCCCTTTAAGGCTTCATATGTAGGCATTTTGCCATTGCTATTTTCTTCTGGATTTGTGTTTTGATCTTCCCTATTGCCAAAGTAGCTCTTTATGAGCAGAACGCATTTTAAAAAGTTGATTTCTGATCCTAAGGCACAGGAGGCACTCTCACAAGCTACTTTTGGTGGGGGATAAGGGTTTGAGCATTGACTTTTCCTGCTGAAGACTGAGGTGCTGGTGGCTTGTCAGGCATATTAGTGTGTGGCTAGTGTAGTCTAGCCCTGCCTGTTATGCCAGGGTTCTGGAGTTCACAATCTGTCTGCTGCACTGGGGACCTCATAGCTGGCCTACTGTGCCACAGCCTGTTCAGCCAGGGAAGGGGAATATTGGTTATTGATCTTTTCTGTGGCTAAGAACCTCCTGCTGGCTTCTCAGCACTATTATCTGTACAATGCTGCACTCCCTTTTCCCTAAGTGAGATAGAACTTTTCTGAAGTCCTTCTAAGTTAGCTTAAGATGGAAAATTGTTTCCTTAATCTTTTCTGGATTCTGTTACTCCAGAATACATTTAAAAGGTTGATTAACATTGTTTCTGAAGGAATCTGGGCAGAACTCAGGCAGCTTCCTAACCTCTCAACCATCTTGGCTCTGTCTCTCTGTACCACATTTAAAGACTTCTGAAGGAGGTTATGCAATTTCCCTTGGCAACCTCCTTTCATGTTTCACAATAAATTCAGTCATGAATATTCCTTATTTTTCTCTAAGGTCTCATTATAATAATTGGAAACATTCAATATGTGTTAGCAGATCAAGAGTAGAATATAAACTCCAAGAAGGCAGGAACTTTTCCTTTTTGGGGTTTCTTTTTTTCTCATGTTAACTTTCTTTCCATGATGAATTTTGACTTTGTAGCTGAAAGTTTAAGCACATCTGTAGATTAAATCCTTTTCCCCACCTTTTGTTCACTACTCTCATCCCATAGGTATTGGCTCTAATGGACACAGATAGACCACACAAGGTTGCCCCAGACACATTTCTTGCTTAACAAATCCTTCTGTCCCTAGAGAGAGGAAACAATTATAAACAAAGATTTACCTTGTAATTCAGCATCTGGCATAATCTCCAGGGGAGTATTTATGCATTGAGCATCACAGTATATCAAAAAGTTAGCCAAGGCAAGGAGAACACCTAACATGGTATTCTATTTAAAAAAAAAAAGAAGAGATTAAAAAATTAAAGATGGGTAGGCAAGGGAAATAGCTACAGTTTTTTTTCCAAGTTTTATTACTGATTTCCCATTTTCTTCCATAGTCACTGCCCAATATATAGTTCCTCATCCTAGCAAATGATCCTTCCTTTGTCCAAAGTCCAAAAAGGGCACTGGACATGGAGTCAAGAAGACTTGAGTTCAATTTGGCCTCAGACACAATTGTGCGACCTATGATAAATAATTTAGTCTGTCTGCCTCAGTTGCCTCATCTATAAAATGGGAACAATGACAGCCTACTTAGAGTTCATTAAGTCTAGTACTCTCATTTTACAGACAAGAAAACTGAGGCCTTTATAAAACTCCGTCTTGTTCAGAGTCCCCAAATTAATAGCTGATACATATTTCAAGCCTTTGTCATATTGAGTCCAAATACCTATTTAATTTCTGTATATTTTGCCTTCTGTGTCCATAGTTACACATTCTTCTTTTTTTTTTTTTTTTACTTTTTTTGTTGAATGTAGTTTTTATTGCATCATGATCTGAAAACAAAGCATTTACTATTTCTGCCTTCTTGCATTTAATTTTGAGGTCTTTATGTCCTATTTTATGGTCATTTTTTTGTATAGGTTCCATGAGGTGCTGAGAAGAAAGTATACTCCTTTCTATCACCATTCAGGTTTCTCCAAAGATCTATCATACCTAATTTTTCTTATATTCTATTTACCTTTGTAATTTCTTTCTTATTTGTTTTGTGATTTGATTTATCTAATTCTGAGAGTGCAAGGTTGAGATCTCCCACTATTATAGTTTTGCTGTCTATTTCTTCTTGCAACTCTCTTAACTTCCCCTTTAAGAAGTTAGATGCCATACCACTTTGTGCATATATGTTTAGTATTGAGATTGCTTCATTGTCTATGCTATACTTTAGCAGGATATAGTTTCCTTCCTTATCTCTTTTAATTAGATCAACTTTGCTTTTGCTTGATCTGAGATAAGGATGGCTACCCCTGCTTTTTTGACTTCACCTGAAGCATAATACATTCTGCTCCAGCCTTTTACCTTTACTTTATATGTATTTCCCTGCTTAATGTGTTTCCTGTAAACAACATATTATAGGGTTCTGACTTTTGATCCAGTTTGCTATCCACCTCCACTTAATGTGAGAGTTCATCCCATTCACATTTACAGTTAAAATTACTAATTCTGTATTGTGTCAAAATGTTTGTGGCAGCCCTTTTTGTAATGACTAGAAATTGGAAAATGAATGGATGACCCTCAATTGGAGAATGTTTGTTATATGAATGTTGAATTATGTTATATGAATGAATCTTTATTATCTGAGAGGCCTTCCCATCTAAACAAGAAGCCTCTTCTGCAGAACTAACTACTAATAATATCGAATGACTTTATGGTTCCCCTCCCCCATACCACAGATTTGAGCAACCTGTGTTCATTAAATCCTAAAATGGAATATTATTGTTTTGTAAGAAATGACCAGCATGATGAATACAGAGAGGCTTGGAGAGACTCACATGAACTGATGCTGAGGGAACTGAACAGAACAAGGAGACCATTATACACTTCAAAAACGATACTATATGAGGATGTATTCTGATGGAAGTGGATATCTTCAACAAAGAGAAGATCTAATTCAGTTCCAATTGATCAATGACGGAAAAAATCAGCTACACCCAGAGAAGGAACACTATGAACTGAGTGTAAATTGTTTGCATTTTTGTTTCTCTTCCCAGGTTATTTTTACCTTCTGAATGAAATTCTTCCTGTGCAACAAGAAATTCAGTTCTGCACACATATATTGTATCTAGAATATACTATAACATATCTAACATGTATAAGACTGCCTGCCATTTAGGGGAAGGGGTGGAGGGAAGGAAGGGAAAAATCAGAACAGAAATGAGTGCAAGGGATAATGTTGTAAAAAATTACCCATGCATATGTACTGTCAAAAAATTATAATTATAAGATAAAATAAAATTTCAAAAAGAAGAAGAAAAAACTTGGGAAATTAAGCCTGGAGAAGAGATGATTTAGGGAAGACATGGATATTGTTTTCAACTATTAACATAGTTATCACATGGATAGAAGGGTACCTCTTAAGGGCTGGTAAGAATAAAAAGTCCTGGAATCTTGAAAGTTTCATTTTGAAGTCTTATTTTTTTAATTTAACTTTTTTTTTGTGCTGAGGCAATAGGGGTTGTGACTTGCCCAGAGTCACACAACTAGGAAATATTAAGTATCTGAGATTAGATTTGAACTCAGATCCTTCTGACTTCAGGGCTGATGCTCTATCCAATGCACCATCTAGCTGCCCCTATTATTTTGAAGTGTTAAAACTCAAAAAGGGAGGGAGAAAACTGATTTTAATGACAAGGTAAATCTGATATAAATGAGGAAAAAAAGGTTCCATTTTCCAAGGACATCAGTTTAGTTAGCCACACAAGCCAATTATATAACAAATCATAACCAATCTCCTTAGCTTAGCAGTGGACCCTGAATACAGGAGAGAACAAAAGGAGTGTTAAAAGCAAACAATTAACAAGATGTCAAGTAGGAAATACAATTAGGTAGTCTGATTTCTATTTGGAGGAAAGATTAGAGATTTTCCAAATTGGGAGAGGGATTTAGGGAATTTGGAGAATTAGGAGTGGGAAGCAGGTAGCCCCTCCAGATTTGAAACAGGATTCCACTCAATTCCCAAGATTAACAAACAAGTGGGTTTATAGGAAAATGAAATGCAGTCTCAAAATGAGTCAATTTTACAAAATGAGTCAGCTTGGTTCCTATCATTCTCTTAATTCCCTTTTTGATTCAAAGGTGAGGAGGCAGGCCACTCTCCCAAGCATCTCTTCTTTATAAGTAACCTTTGTCAGGTTCTTAATGTGCTCATGGTCACAATCAACAATATGTATCAAGAAAAGCACATCAAGAAACATCCTCTTACATGTTTGTATACCTGATACAAAACCTAAAAACAAGAATTGTGATTTTCCCTAAGGATACAAACCTTGTTAAATTCATAATATGGATACAAAGTCAGGTTAGAAGCCAAAGTGCTTGGAGGGCCCACAAGGAACTCATTTGGAGAGAGATTTACATGTTAACAAGATAACTAAGAAAACTTAGCAAATATAAACACTGTGAAACAGGATCACATTTTTCTATTAATTGACACAGAATTTCCTTGTATCCTAGCACACACTCCTCCAAATGCCCACTGATTAATTTCATCTTGAGTCCCAGATATCCCATGTCTGATCCCTGGAAATACTTTCTCTTGGACATTCTAGAATAGAGCTCATTTTCAGTACAGTTCTGAAGGGGATTCTGTTTCTCTGGTTCTTAGTAACTTATAAAAATTCCCAGATAATTTTGCTAAACTTCAGTAATAAGAAAATACCATTTAGGACAATCTCTTTAATTTGATTTTCCAGTTACTAGTTCATATGATGAACATCAGCTCAATCTTTATGGTTCTGATGCTATTAATAACAGAGATGTAAGAAGAACATCAAAATAAGAACACATAATTCACCAAAATCTTCAGAGTATTTCAGTTTTTACATATGACTTGCTTTTTCTTTCTTTACCTAATTACTTACCTGATAGGGAATCTCAAAAATAATTGACAAAGGTCAGAATTGTAAAATGAGTCCTTCTGTCTTTTAAAATCATCAGAAAGATAATTTAAAAGTAGAAAAATAATTTTGAATCTCTTTACAATTATCAATACAATTTTATATAGGTGAGATCTTTAATCCAATTTTGAAAACTTCGTGCATATGTAAAAACACTTAAACAACTACCAAAATAAACAAAACTAAAAATAATATCAAATTATAGTCCTTAGAGTATTTATTCAAATAGAAAAACTAATTCTACTTATTTATTAATTACAATTATGACTACTAATTACAATTACACTCATAACAACTTAAGGCTTCAATATTATTGGTTTTCTCATGTTTCCCCCAAAGCTCTATGTATATGTTATATATGCATGCATTCAAGTATATGTCTATATGCATATGTGTATATAGATTTTTACATGTGTGTATAGATATCTATATCTTTATATTTTTATACATGGTTAATTGTAGCTTGCTTGGGTGAAGTAGGAAGGATGAAAGGGGAAAAAAAGAACAAAGTAAAAAAATATACAGTAGAGCAAAGTCATGAATATAACGTCTTCTATTATCATATATGCTTTTCTGAAACTGAAGTCTATTATAACATATTTTGAATATTCCATGATATTCTGCTGAGCATGACAATGGCTTTTTCTTTTTCTGTCTTTCTTATTCCATTTTGTTTTTTCTTGTTTTGTATTTACTTTCAAATAAAATGATTAAAACATAAACAAAAAATAAACTTGTAAATTCCTCCCATTTGACAAAGAGTGGTAAAATGGATCCTATTTATTTAGTTTAGTTTTAGAGGTTATCAAACTTCAAGACTTTAGAATTCTACAACATGTATTGAGAAGGACTGATAAATTACTAAGAACAAGCCTAAATGGAAAGTCTTAAAGGAACTCACCAATCAGGGATCTTAATAGCTCTTTGCAACTTTTCCTTTAAACAATGAATAATGATTATCATTATTATCTACTTTAACACAAAATATGTCCAATTAAATGTTTAACAATTTTCAAATATCTGCTTTAAAAATCATATTTTAACAGTTAAATCCAACATATCCATATTAAAAGAGAATGTATTTAAGTAATAATATTTCTGAAATGGTTTCACAAGCTTTACAACATATAAAAACATCTCAAATGCATGCAAAGAAACTTGTTTTTAGATAACATCAATTCAGCCAAATTCACTTCCAAATTATCTTCCATAGGAAATCACTCATATTATCATCTTTGGCATTTTATACTAACCACTTCTGAAGCCTATAATACACTTATACAATAGGTAACAACTACTTAGTCATTACATTCATTTAAAGAAATAATAAACATAGATAACATTTATATAGTATTTACTGTATGCCAGGCATTATGTTAAATATTTCAAAAGGTTTATATCATTTAATAACTATAACTCACAATAACTCTTGGTGGTAGGTGTTAATCCTATCCTCTTTACAAATGCAGAAACAAAGGCAAACAGAAAATTACTTGCTTGAGGTCACACAATTACCCAATTTCTGAGATCAGAGTTTATGTTAGTTTCTATGAACCATTCATTTTTCTAAATTTTTTTTTGCATTAGATGTCAGAATTAACAGGACATTTTGACACACCATAATTTAATTACAGGACAAATCTCAACTAAATCAAATGTGAAATTAAAGAAATTTATATATAATATATATATATATATAATAGAAATATGTACATACACACACACCACACACACACACACACACACACACACACACACACACACACACACACATATATATATATATATTATATATATATGAACAATCTGAATTTCTTTAATGTCAGATTTAATGCCAATTTCTGCCCTTGGTCCCAGAATAAAAATTTTTCCAGGATGTTCACATCAACACTATTCCCAGATTCTATAATTTCCCCCAAGGTAACTTCCACAACAAAATAGAGGTTATTTTCCCTAAGGTGATATCTCCTATATTGAGGAAGCTTGCCTTACTTAACCTACTGTCTTGAAGGGACTTGCTTTAGAGGGAGTTCTTAACCACAATAACATGGAAGCTTACCTTATTTCAGAAACTGAAACTGAGGGGAATTTGACCTTCAGAGGCAATCTTCCTTGAAGAAGTCCCTCAAAGAAATGTCCAGAATGCTCAAGGGAGATTTTAAAAAAGACTTCCAGTGTGGGTTCTTACTCAACCTGATTGAATTTGCCAAAAATTGTAACAGATGAAATCTGAAATAACCAAGGAAACAAAGGTTTGGGCTTCCAAGCATATCAATTTATTAAGCAATGAATGCCAATTGTAGAACAAATTGGGAACAGGCTTCCCCAGCTGGGCAATAGATCCAAAAATACAGGGGAAGATAAATTTTTACATGTCAAAAGTGAACAATTACAAGATTAAGCAATGTTTTCTAATTGGAAGAAAAAATACCAGTTGGGAGGGGCACTTGGGGAATTTTGGGAATAGGGAAGGGGTAGAATGAACAAGTGTACTTTCCAGGATGTGAAACACCATATCATTTAATGCTTAATTAGCAGGTAGGTAGAATTTACAGGAAAATGAAACTGAAATCTCAAAATGGAGTCAGTTTTATAGATGGAATCAGTTTGGTTTAAGCAGTTCTCACAGCTCCCCAACAAAGTAGATTTCATAAAAAGTAGCTATAAAAGAGGCCCCTAGAAATTCATACAATACAAAAACACAATGAAAGAACCAGTTATAAAACACATGGTTTCACATATAAAAAAATGAAGAAAATATGAGTAATAATCAGGGTTAAAAAGAGATACAAATGTCATAATTCACATTTTATTTAATAGTTCCTCTATAATGCTACTGTTTCTCTCTATAGATTATCTTCAGTTTATCTTTTATATATCTTGCTTGTACATAGCTATTGGAACAACAAGCAATTTCTCTCATTAGACAGTGAGTTCTTTGAGAACAGGGAATATTTTATTTATTTTTTCCTTTTTTATATTCCCAACACTCAGCATATAGTAGTATGCTTGTTGACTTGATTATAACTTAGTGGATGAGAACCCAACAAGAAAAAACTTTGAAAAAGGTATACCTTATTCAAAAGGAATATAATGATGGAATTTGGAGGAGGTTCAAAAAAGCATTGCTGTAGAACAAACTTATTAGAGGGCTGATGATGGACTTATTTTGAGAGAGAAGATTTGCATGTCATCAAGGTAACCAAAAAAACTCAGCAAACATAAGCACCATGAAACAAAGGGTCTACGCAATATAATGATAATCACCAATTCTAAATAACATTAAGTCTCCTTGTATCCTAGTAATCCATTCTAAATGTCCACTTATCATTTCATCTTGAGTCCCAAATGGCCTATGTCTGGTCCCAAGAATTATCTTCTTTTAGAATTCTAAACTAGGCTTCATACTCAGGATAGCTCTGAAGTGGGCCCTGCTTCTCTGGTTCTTAATAACTATAAAAATTCCCAGATACTTTTGCTAAAAGAATTTCAGTAACAAGGCAATACAATTTAGGACAAACTTTAGTACTTTAGAATGTTAGAATATGCATTCAGAAGGACTCATATTATTTTATGAACCAGCCTGAATGCAAAGTCTCAAAGGACCTCACAGGAAAAGATATCTTAATGGATCTACAAAAATTTTTCTCCAAACAATAAATTTATTATTATTATTATTCATTTTAAAGCCACATATTCCCTATTTAATACTTAACAGTTTTCAAAGATCTCTTTTAAAAATCACATTCTATTAACAGCTAAAGTTGTAATCTAGCAGTTCACATATTAAAAGTTTCCAGATTAAAAGTGAATTTATTTGTCTAATTGCATTCTAAATAATATTTTCTCAAATTTCACCAAAAAAAAACTTTACCAACACAATAATCATGTACTTATAATATGAAACCAAACTTATTCTCAGAAGACATCAATTCAGTCAAATGTGCTTCTAAATTATCTTGCTTAGAAAATCACTCCTTGTATCACCTTTTACTTTTCATACTAATCTCCTCTGAAAGATATTATAGGGTTAATGAACATGTAGCAATTATAGTCAATTAAAGAAATAATAAGAACCATAGACAACATTTATAGGCTTTTGCCATATGCAAGGCACTTCATTAAGCATTTCAAAATCGTTATATCATTTAATTCTCACAATAACCTTGGGAGATGGGTGCTAATCCTATTCTCTTTACAAATGAGGAACCAGAAGTAAATTTACTAGTTTAAGGTCACACAGCTAATACATTTCTAAGACTAGAGTTTAACACAAATTCCCCTGCTCCATTTGTTTTTCTAGCTATTTTAGTTTTTTTTGCATTTAATGCCATAATTAATTAAATAACATATTTAATTGTGGTAATTAACATATTAATTAACATTTTGTTAACATTAATTAACATTTTTTCAACATATCATGATTGAGTTACAGAACAAATCTAAATCAAATAAAATCTGAGTTTCTAACCACAAAATTAAAATCTGTTTTTTTAGGGCTATTAGCTACATGTGCTTTGAAATATAGTGCCCAAAGTGAACAAGTAACTCATTTTCAAAGGTTTATGATAACATTTTCATTTTTTAATAAATGAAAAAAAATTTCCTTTTAATTGATTCCCCACAGCAAAATCATTTGCTTTTGTGTTCATAACAGAACTCACAAAAGATTCTTTTTAATCAAACCTTTATTTTGCAAAAGTGAATGGGGCAGGGGGGGCGGAGCCAAGATGGTGGAGACGATACACGCGATTCTGTAAGCTCCTTTCTTCCCTCACTACCAATCAGATAATTTCAGCCTCAAAAATAGCACTGGACTGATAGAAACCACAAGGACTGGAAGCAGGACCTACCAGCTGAAGAGAATCTGGAGTTTCGACAGGAAAGGTCAGTTCCCAGGGGAGGAAAAAGAGAGGCCAGCGCAGATGTTGGCATGCTGCACCGATTGTGCTGGGGAGGGCTCTGGGATCAGAGAAGCCACTGAGATAGAGGAATCTGGCACAGGCTGTTAGCTCTTCTCTGCTTATAAAACAGCAGTTCAGAAGAGAAATCAAGCCAATTTAAAAATTTAAAGCCAGAGACTGGACCTTCCTTGACCCAGGGGGTGACTCAGCAGATCTCGGCGCTGTGGGTGTGGCCGACTTAGGCTCTCACCTGGGAGTGGTTAAGAGACTGAAAAGTGGGCGTTAACTCATAGTGCCTTGCTCAACTGGAGGCTGTGGAACTCAACCCTGGGAAGTCTCAGAGAAGCGGAACCTCTGAACTAGGGACCGCGGTTTCTGGCAGACACTTCCAGTTTGAACACAGGGGCATTTCACGTCACCTGCTGCTGACATCCACGCCCCGCCGGGACGCATAGGCTGGGCTTTGTGTCGCCTTTACTATTCGGTCTTAAACCTCACGGAAACAGCTAGGACACAGCGCCCTTACAGCACAATCCTGCTAATCACCTGTGAGGCACTTCCAGGGAGGGGGTGGGGAACTCTCTCCCAAAGCTCTCTCTTAGCTCGGGTGCAGGGGCTGCAGCATCCATCTGGTCTGGGAGGAAGCTGGTAAAGAAATAAATAAATAATTTCCTACCCCAGGGACAGACCCCAAAAGATTTTTAAAATATGAGTAAAAAGCAAAGAAAAACTATAGATTCCTTCTATACAGAGAAAGAGCAGGTATCCAACCCCGAGGAAGTTAACAGCAGAGAGTCAGCAGATAACAGCCTAAAGGGGAATGATTCCTGCCCCCCATCACATAACTCTCTCCTAGAAGAGACTATTAAAAAATTAAGAGAGTTTGAAGAAAAATGAGGAAAGGAAAGAGAAGCTATGATAGAGAATAACAACATTCTGAAATTGGAGTTGGAAAAAATAAAGAATTCACAGGAGATGCAGGGAAACAAAATTTGTGAATTAGAAAAGGTAAAAAAATCACAGGAAAGTAGGATTTCTGAATTGGAGAAGATAAAAAAATCTCAAGAAAATAGGATTTCTGAATTGGAAAAAGAAAATAATTCTCAAAAAAAATTAGGGAAATGGAAAAAAATTCAATAGAGCAAAATAATTCATTTAAAAACGAAATTGGGCATTTACAAAAAGAACTAAAAACTGTGAATGAAGAAAATAACTCCTTAAAATTCAGGATGGAACAAATAGAAATGAATGATTCATTGAGAACCCAAGAATCAATCAAACAAAACAAAAAAAAAAAATGAAAAGCTGGAGAATAACATCAAATACTTACTGGGAAAATCTATACACCTGGAAAATAGATCTAGGAGAGATAATCTGCGGATCATTGGACTTCCTGAAAACTATGACCAAAAAAAGAGCCTAGATTCTATTTTACAGGAAATTATCAAAGAGAACTGTCCAGAGATAATAGAAACAGAAGGGAAAGTAGATGTCGAAAGAATTCATTGAACTCCTTCTGAAATAGACCCTAAAAAAAGAACACCACGCAATATTGTGGTTAAGCTGCAGAATTACCACACAAAGGAGAAAATCCTGCAAGCAGCTAGAAAAAAACAATTTAAATACCAAGGTGCCACAATAAGGGTCACCCAAGATCTGGCTGCCTCCACATTAAAAGATAGAAGGGCCTGGAACCTGATATTCCGAAAGGCAAAAGATCAAGGATTGCAACCAAGAATAAACTACCCAGCTAAGTTTAGCATCTTTTTCCATGGAAGAAGATGTTAATTCAATGAAATAGAAGAATTCCATATGTTTCTAAGAAAAAAACCAGACTTAAACAAAAAATTTGATCTATATCCACAAGACTGAAGAGAAACAGAAAAAGGTACACAGAACCCTTGAGAACTGTATCTCTGTTGTGGGTATATAGAAAGTACGCATGGATAATTTGGTTTTACTGATATAAAAGAAAAAAAGGGGGGGTGTAGTAAAGGGAAGGGGGTAGTATCAGAAAAAGGAGAAGGAGTGATAAAAAGAGGGAAACTACATCCCAGGAAGAGGCATAGAAAATACACCATATCTGAGGGAATTTAGAGAAGGGGAGAAATATTGTGTAAATCTTACTCTCATCAGAAGAGGCTCAAAGAGTAAATAACTGACATATTTTTTTTTCAGAGAATTTTCTATCACCTCATTAAAAGGGGGGAGAGGAAAAGGGAAAAGGAAAAGGAGAATAAGGGAAGGGATGTGGAGGGAGGGGGGAGGGATACTAAAATAAAGGGAGGGCTGCGCATCACAAGGGTGGTCTATAAATTAAATATCGGGGAAGGGGTTCAGGAGGGTCAAGGGAAAAAGCATAATCTGGGGATAATATGATGGCAGGAAATACAGAATTAGTAATTTTAACTGTAAATGTGAATGGGATGAACGCTCCCATCAAACAGAGACGGATAGCAGACTGGATCAAAAATCAGAACCCTACAATATGTTTACAGAAAACACACCTAAGGCAGGGAGATACATATAGAATAAAGGTAAAAGATTGGAGCAGAATCTATTGTGCTTCAGGTAAAGCCAAAAAAGCCGGGGTAGCTATCCTTATCTGAGATCAAGCAAAAGCAGAAGTTGATCTAGTTAAAAGAGATAAGGAAGGAAATTATATCCTGCTGAAAGGTAGCATAAATAATGAAGCCATATCAATACTAAACATATATGCACCAAGTGGTATGGCATTTAACTTTCTAAAGGAAAAGTTAAGAGAATTGCAAGAAGAAATAGACAGTAAAACTATAATAGTGGGAGATCTCAACCTTGCACTCTCAGATTTAGACAAATCAAACCGCAAAACAAACAAGAAAGAAATTTAAAAAGTAAATAGAACATTAGAAAAACTAGGTATGATAGACCTTTGGAGAAAACTGAATGGCAATAGAAAGGAATATACTTTCTTCTCAGCAGTTCATGGATCCTATACAAAAATTGACCATATATTAGGACATAAAGATCTCAAAATTAAATGTAGGAAGGCAGAAATAATAAATGCCTTCTCAGATCACAATGCAATAAAAGCTACATTCAGTAAAAAGTTAGGGGTAAAAAGACCAAAAAGTAATTGGAAACTGAATAATCTCATCTTAAAGAATGACTGGGTGAAACAGCAAATTATAGAAACAATTAATAATTTCACCCAAGATAATGACAATGATGAGACATCATACCAAAATCTGTGGGATGCAGCTAAAGCAGTAATAAGGGGAAATTTTATATCTTTAGAGGCTTATTTAAAGAAAATAGAGAAAGAGAAGATTAACGAATTGGGCTTGCAACTTAAAAGGCTAGAAAAAGACCAAATTAAAAACCCCCAACCAAAAATTAAACTTGAAATACAAAAATTAAAAGGAGAAATCAATAATATTGAAAGTAAAAAAACTATTGAATTAATAAATAAAACCAAGAGTTGGTTTTATGAAAAAGCCAATAAAATAGATAAACCTTTGATAAATCTGATCAGAAAAAAGAAAGAGGAAAATCAAATTGTTAGTCTTACAAATGAAAAGGGGGATCTTTCCACCAATGAAGAGGAAATTAGAGAAATAATGAGGAGTTACTTTGCCCAACTTTATGCCAATAAATTTGATAACTTAAGTGAAATGGATGACTTCCTCCAAAAATATAGGCTTCCTAGATTAACAGAGGAAGAAATAAACTGCTTAAATAGTCCCATTTCAGAAAAAGAAATAGAACAAGCTATTAATCAACTCCCCAGGAAAAAATCCCCTGGACCAGATGGATTTACATGTGAATTCTACCAAACATTTAAAGAACAATTAGCCCCAATGTTATATAAACTATTTGAAAAAATAGGGGATGAAGGAGTACTACCAAACTCCTTTTATGACACAGACATAGTACTGATACCTAAACCAGGTCGATCGAAAACTGAGAAAGAAAATTATAGACCAATTTCCTTAATGAATATTGATGCTAAAATCTTAAATAAGATATTAGGAAAAAGACTTCAGAAAATCATCCCCAGGATAATACACTATGATCAAGTAGGATTCATACAAGGAATGAAGGGCTGGTTTAATATTAGGAAAACTATTAGTATAATTGACCATATTAATAATCAAATTAATAAAAACCATATGATCATCTCAATAGATGCAGAAAAAGCATTTGACAAAATCCAACATCCATTCCTACTAAAAACTCTTGAGAGTATAGGAATAAATGGACTATTCCTTAGAATAATTAGGAGCATATATTTAAGACCGTCAGTAAGCATAATATGCAATAGAAATAAACTGCAACCTTTCTCAGTAAGATCAGGAGTGAAACAAGGTTGCCCACTATCACCATTACTATTCAATATAGTAGTAGAAACGCTAGCTTCGGCAATAAGAGCCGAGAAAGAGATTCAAGGAATTAGAGTAGGAAATGAGGAAATCAAACTATCACTCTTTGCAGATGACATGATGGTATACTTAGAGAACCCCAAAGACTCTGCTAAAAAGCTATTAGAAATAATTCAGAATTTTAGCAAAGTGGCAGGATACAAAATAAATCCACATAAATCCTCAGCATTTTTATATATCACCAACAAAATGCAACAGCAAGAGATACAAAGAGAAATTCCATTCCAAACAAATGTTGAGAGTATAAAGTATTTGGGAATCCATCTACCAAAGGAAAGTCAGGAATTAAATGAGCAAAATTACAAAACACTTGCCACAAAAATAAAGTCAGATTTAAATAATTGGAAAGACATTCAGTGCTCTTGGATAGGCTGAGTGAATATAATAAAGATGACAATACTCCCCAAACTAATCTATTTATTTAGTGCTATACCAATCAGACTCCCAAGAAACTATTTTAATGACCTAGAAAAAATAACAACAAAATTCATATGGAAGAATAAAAGGTTGAGAATTGCAAGGGAACTAATGAAAAAAAAGTCAGAGGAAGGTGGTGTAAGTGTACCTGATCTAAAGCTATATTATATAGCAGCAGTCACCAAAACCATTTGGTACTGGCTAAGAAATAGACCGGTAGATCAGTGGAACAGATTAGATACAAAGGAAAAAAAAGGGTACATCTATAGCAATCTAATCTTTGACAAACCCAAAGATACCAATATTAGGGACAAAAATTCATTATTTGGAAAAAACTGTTGGGAAAACTGGAAATTAGTATGGCAGAAATTAGATATGGATCCACACTTAACACCATATACCAAGATAAGATCAAAATGGGTCCATGACTTAGGCATAAAAAATGAGATAATAAATAGATTAGAGAAACAGAAAATAGTCTATCTCTCAGACCTGTGGAGGAGGAAGGAATTTATGACCAGAGGAGAACTAGAGATCATTATTGATCACAAAATAGAAGATCACAAAATAGAAGATTTTGATTACATCAAACTAAAAAGTTTCTGTACAAACAATACTAATGCAAACAAGATTAGAAGGGAAGTAACAAATTGGGAAAATATTTTTAAAAGTAAAGGTTCTGACAAAGGTCTCATTTCCAAAATATATAGAGAACTGACCCTAATTTATAAGAAATCAAACCATTCTCCAATTGATAAATGGTCAAAGGATATGAACAGACAATTATCAAATGATGAAATTGAAACTATTTCCACTCATATGAAAGAGTGTTTCAAATCACTACTGATCAGAGAAATGCAAATTAAGACAACTCTGAGATACCACTACACACCTGTCAGATTAGCTAAGAAGACAGGAACAAATAATGATGAATGTTGGAGGGGATGTGGGAAAACTGGGACACTGATACATTGTTGGTGGAGTTGTGAAAGAATCCAGCCATTCTGGAGAGCAATTTGGAACTATGCCCAAAAAGTTATCAAACTGTGCATACCCTTTGATCCAGCATTGCTGTTATTGGGATTATATCCCAAAGAAATACTAAAGAGCGGAAAAGGACCAGTGTGTGCCAAAATGTTTGTGGCAGCTCTTTTTGTTGTAGCTAGAAACTGGAAGTTGAATGGATGCCCATCAATTGGAGAATGGTTGGGTAAATTATGGTACATCAAGGTTATGGAATATTATTGCTCTGTAAGAAATGACCAGAAGGAGGAATACAGAGAGGCTTAGAGAGACTTACATCAACTGATGCTGAGTGAAATGAACAGAACCAGAAGATCGCTGTACACTTCAATGCTGTATGAAGAGGTATTCTGATGGAAGTGTATATCTTCAACATAAAGAAGATCCAACTCACTCCCAGTTGATCAATGATGGACAGAAATAACTACACCCAGAGATGGAACACTGGGAAGCAAATGTAAATTGTTAGCACTACTGTCTATCTACCCAGGTTACTTATACCTTCGGAAGCTAATACTTAATGTGCAACAAGAAAATGGTATTTACACACATATATTGTATCTAGGTTATATTGTAACACAATGTAAAATGTATGGGATTACCTGTTATCGGGGGGAGGGAGTAGAGTGAGGGAGGGCATAATTTGGAAAAATGAATACAAGGGATAATATTATAAAAAAAAAAGTGAATGGGCCAAATAGTCTGGGTAACTAGTTAGCTTTTAGAGTTGGGCAAGGATGCTTATATACTATAAATCTGGCTCTAAGTCACAGTTAAGGAAACTAAGATTGCTGTAGAAATGCAGAGCCTTTTAGAAACAGGATCTCTTTAGATAATAGCCTAGCTACAGGATCTACTAAAAATAGAAATAGTCTAAGCACTAATCTATGGAAGGGCAGTTACTTGGGAAGCATTACTTCTATGGCCTTAGAAAGTCTAAATATGCTTATATCAGTGACTTCAGAAAATGCTTTTGTTAGTAATTTTCACAGTCAAGGCCATAACCCAGGTTCACGGTCCAAAATATCCCTTCCAAAACAATCCCAGTTAATTACAGTAGTTCTTTTTAAGGTTTCTTAGAGATTTGGTATCTTTGGTAGAGTTGGTATCTTTCCAATATTTTTGGTGACTTTTGTATAATTTACATAACCAATTAATTCTGTTATAAAACGCTTTGAGAATTCTACTTCAGGCTTCCCCAAAGACAATGTCTGAGCCCCTTATTTTTCCCCTACCCTTCATTGTGAATGTCTATACCTATTCTTCATAACAGTGTGTGAGTCCAAACAATATTAGAAGTTGGGTAGATGATCCTTTATGTCTGGTCATTGGGTTTGGTAGATCCACCTCAAAGAGTCCTCTTATTATAAATCTCCCTTTCCATGCGTCAATTAAATTTCATTTATTTTTAAGTTGCTTCCTGATCTAAACACATTTTTCTCTTTTCATTGTCAAGAAAAGATTAAGTATCAGATTAAAATTAAATTGCTTACAATAGACTCATTTCTTCTTGTTTTCTTTAATCAGTTGAACTGCTTTCCTTTATTCCACAAAATCAATACCTCTCAATCTCTAGGGACAGGATTTCACTTTCAGTTTCATTCTTATTTTCCCTTAAAACAAATCATACAGAATTGTTTTTCAAATTCAGGAAGACATCTCACCCATTATTAAGCTTTTGTTAAGTGCCTTATCAGAAAGGACAAAGAGAAAGTAGTATGATCCTTAGTTTGTGTTTGCATCAAATCCACTTATTAAATGGACTCCTCCATCTCAGATCTTTTTTCCAACATCACATTCTTCACTCCATAAAGAGAAATGAGGTGCTTATAGCTATTCTACCTTCAAAATGTACTAAGAAGTTTTTAGTAGTTTCCATAATACAGACATTTAAAATAGATTATTTTAAGTTACAAATTCCATCTCTAATTTATTTGTAATACAAATTGTATACAATTTACAAATATATACAATCCAGGAAAAATCTTTTCTTTTTTTGATTACATAACTTTATCCCAATCTGGCTATGGATCAAACAAAAGAGAGAAACTATCTGATAAGTTTTTTTTTTTTTTTTAATTCTATCTTCTGCTAAAAAGCTAAAGTGGGAATTAGTCCTACTTACTGGGATAGAGGCTTTAGTATCAAATTAATGAAAAATGGGTGAACAGCTTCAAATGTGAAACCCTGAAACTTCATTAGTCTAACTAAACTTTGAAAATTCTTTGGCTGCAGCTATTTGTAATAGTCCTAATGGCTGGTTTCATGTTCTTTTTAGAAATTTTTAAAGATATCAGCATATAAAAACAACATTAAACATGACCCAAGGAAAATTTTTTGTTTTTGAGCATGTTATAAAGAAAAACACAGACTAAACATTAAGGCAAATACATATTTGCTAGCCTCCCTAATGCCTCATCTCAAGGCCCTTAAATTGTTATAATTTGAAATCTATTCTTCAGGGCAAATTTTGGAACCATTTGGATGCTCATAAATATTAGAACAATCTGAATTCTTTTAATGTTAGTTTTCAGTAGTATGCTCTGCCCTTGGTCCTGGAATAAAAAACAACAACAACAACAAAAACGATTTAGGATGATCTCATTAGAACACTACTCCCAGATTCTATAATTTCCCCAAAGTAACTTCACTAACAGTATAGACGCTTACCTAGCTTATTTTCTAAGGTGATTGTGTCTACATTGAAGTAGTTTACCTTGATTGCCCTAAAAGAACTTTCTTTAGAGAGGTGTTCTAGCCCCAGTAACATGGGGGCCTACCTTAGCTCAGAAAGAAATTTAAATTAAGAGAAATTTGAACTTTAGGTAGAAAAATTTGAAACACAAGTTTTTCCAAGGGTTGAAAACTATCTTTGCAATTATTTTTTAAAGGCTTCCTTTCAGAGTCCTTATGATGTGGTTTGAGGTCCCTTTAAAATTCCTTTCTGATTCCCAACTCCCCTCCCCGCCTCCCCACCCCATGGCTGAAGAAGCTAGGATCTTTGATTCACAAATCCTGCTCAAAAGTACTCTTTTGAATTCCAATGAATTTGGGCTTTCCCAGCCCCCACCAGATCTGAGCTAACTTGGGCTTTCCCAGCCCCCTCACTATCTGCTCAGGTTTCCCCAATCCCCACAAACAGCTTCTTCCTTATCTAAAAACCAATTGGATAGTATTCAATTTTAACACTGGCTAAAACCCACCAGTAGCCTGGGACTCCACCCACCTTCAAGATCACCAAGAGCCCCCATTATAGAAAGGGAATCCTGGAGCCCATTCTTGGCAGGAGCCCCAAACATGGTATCCTTCCAGCCATGTAAGGGTTCCTGTCTGCCTGGTGACCAGCTCTGGCCCTGGCGTCTTTCTTCTTTTACCCTTACTTCCAAATCCCTACAATAAATCTTTTTTATCAATCTAGGTTTTCGGGCCTGCAAATACATCACTAGGCTGCATTTAACTATGTATCCTTGCACCGAATCAAAAGGGGTTGCCCCTTACCTAATTCTCATCATGTGGTGGTCCACACGGGGAACCCCTTAACCTTTTCAGGTCTCTCAGAACCAATCTGGGTTCTCAGCTGTTCGTGAAGCTTCCAGGAAGAATATCTGTATTCCTACCAGGGAATCTGGAACTCTGGATAAGGTAAAAGACTTTTTTCTTTCCCTATCTTTCAGTGGACATCCAAGCCACTTTAGGTTTGGGTCATTGTTAGAGCTCTACTTCACTTGGGCACAATTCCTTACAAATTGCTGCGGTTTGATAAAAGGCCTCTTTCTCTCTCTCTCTCTCTCTCTCTCTCTCTCTCTCTCTCTCTCTCTCTCTCTTTCTCTCTCTCTCTCTCTCTCTCTCTCTCTCTCTCTCTTTCTCTCTCTCTCTCTCTCTCTCTCTTTCTCTCTCTCTCTCTCTCTCTCTCTGTCTCTCTCTCTCTCTCTGTCTCTCTCTGTCTCTCTCTCTCTCTCTTTCTCTCTCTATTTCTCTTTGTCTCTCTCTCTCTCTCTCTCTCTCTCTCTCTCTCTCTCTCTCTCTCTCTCTCTCCCCCCCCTCTCTTAGTCTCTCTCTCTCTCTCTCTCTCTCTCTCTCTCTCTCTCTCTCTCTCTCTCTCCCCCCCTCTCTCTTAGTCTCTCTCTCTCTCTCTCTCTCTCTCTCTCTCTCTCTCTCTCTCTCTCTCTCTCGATACGAGAGAAGCTGCAAGAATTTGGAAAACTAATAGTTTTTACCTGTTCACAATCTAGATACATCTCTGCCTCTTAAAAAACCCTTTCTTAGCAAATGCTTGCTTTGAAGAAACTTCCTCCAGAAGATAAAAGACCTTCTTTTGCAAGACATTTCTAATCACATTTCTCTCCTCAGAAAGCTGGCTCCAAACTCTGAGACACACGGGAAAAGTGTCAGTTCTTCACCTATTCCCACCACCATGTAGCCATTCTGAGGACCCCATCCCTCTCGGGGGCCCAGGCCAGCAATCTGTTTTTTCTGCGCTTGAGCCCCTATCCCACTCCACTGTAGTGGTCAGGCTGTAGCCACGAGGAGAAAGGTCACTGGATTGGGGTGAATTTGGAGAGATGCCTTTGCCTGGCTGCTGCTCCTGAACAAAGGTATGAGCTACCCTGAAGTTCCACCATGAGCTCTTGCCATCCAGGAGCATTGGGTAAGATAACTTGTCTTTCTTTCCCTGTCCTCTCTCTTTTTCAAACCTCTCCCATGTGGCTTGGCAACCTGCCATTTAACTGTACAGTGGGGAATTGGGGATTCAAAATTTTAAAATAGGAGCCAAAGCTTTCGGGTCTCTCAGAAAGCAAGCTTGTTTCATACATTATAAGGCTTGCCCATACATTTTAAAATGGGACTTCGTTTCCCTGATTTGGTCATCCTGCATTAGAGCAATGCCTCTCATCAAAGCTTCTCACTGTAGCAGCCTTAAAATTATTTTCCATGCTCTCAAAGCTGTCTACAAAGACAGAAGATTTTAAAATGCTCACTTTTTTACTTGGCTTCAGGGTGCACTTACCTGCTTGTGGAGAGATAATGCCTCTCTGCATCTCACTTTCCTACCTAACCTTACAACTGATTCTTTTGCTCCTAGTACACTCTCCTATTTTTCTCCATTGGCATTCTATGGTCCCTGCCAACAATTTAAGATTTCTTTTCTAAGCTCTGCCCTGGCCAGGCTGGAGCTTCAAGAAAGACCTTTAAAATGATGGCTGGGGAATAAAATTCCAAATCAAGAAAAATTAAATTTATTGTTAAGAGAGTAAATATGACTTCTGTCTCCATCTTATTCCCTGAACTACAGCACTGAATTAGTTGGGAAGACAGAGTGTATTTGAAAACTCCTTAACTATTTTTGATTTGGCGCCTCTCTAGAATCTTTCTCTGTTCTGTTCTGCCACAGTTCTCTTTTACTGACTCAGTTTCCCTAAACTGATCTCTATCTTGCCTCAGCTTCTCTGGCATTTCAGTCCAAGGAGCCCAGGGTCTATAGAATATGAATAAATTCTCCTTTAATCTGTCTCTTAATGCAGAGACAAACTCTGGGCTTGAGAAATAGCTGACACCTGAACTCTGGGTAGGAATTCCAATCTCTCTCTCTTTAATCACTCAACTGCCAACTTTCCTTTCAGGAGTCATGAATCTTCAGTTAGGGTCTGACTTTTCTAAACTCTCCAACGCCCCCACACTCAACCCTCTAAAGGGTGGGTGAGGCAGAATCTTTTGTCTTTCAACTGAACCACTGTTCTCTGCTAAGCATCTAGTTACCCTGGGGTGAAGGCTAGCTGCCTTCTTCCCCCTGCCTCTTGAAAATGGAGTAGGGAATGGGCCATGTGGAATTCCTCCACACCCACCTTCCACAGAGGCTTGGCTTTGTAAAAGATCACCAGGTAGACCTGCCTTTAAGCTAATTGATCTATTTTTAACTGGGATTTGTTAAAAAATGTTTAACAATTGCTGTATGAGAGAAACTTTAACTATAGCTGTATGTTTGAGGGATTTTAGGGAATTTACTAAATCTGTTATGTATGATCTGATAATTTCTGTAAACAAGGGGAGGAAGGAAACTGATTACACCTGGTCAGGAAATTGGGAAAAACTGATGTATTTTTCTTAGGCATTTCTGCCCTGCCCATATTTTATTAAGTTCAGACTGGATTAGAAACTATTTTATTCTTTGCTTAAAGTTTGCTGGGTTATGTTTTAACTTTGAAATACCTTATTCAGTCTTTGGGATTATTCTTTAGAAACAACCAAAAATCAGACACCTGACCAAGGACTGGCAGCCTCTCTGATCTGTTTCTCCACTCCTATTACACCAGTTTCTTAATTACTATTTCAGCATTTCGATATCATGACTCTAATAGTTTGGGGTGGCCTGTCTTGGTCTAACTGCATAATTTGCTCAGAATCTGTCTCCTACTACCAGCTCCTGTTCCTTGGACAGGTGGAGCTCCTCTAAGCCCCATTTTTACCTCCCTTAGAGCCCTTGACAGACTCAAGAGAGGCTGAGTTTAATGCACAAATGACCACGGACCTAAAGACTGTCCATCTCTGGCTGAGATGCCCCCCAAATGAAGAGATTCAAACAGGGAAGCTTGTGTGTCTCCCTGAATGAGGAATGCTGTTTGATGCTATAATTCTGGGGTTATCAGGGAGAAACTGATTATCGCCATAAATCCTTGTATTTTTATAGTCTTAGTCTGATTTATTTATTATTGTCCTAACTCACTTTCCCTAATTATCCTGACTCAGCCCTGCCTCAGTTTTCTTGCTTCTTAGTTCTGCCAAAACCCCCCTCTGCCTGCTTATCAGAATACCTGATAAGCTTAAAAGAACTTAGATTTAGAATATCAGAATGCCTCTCCTATCCCAAGATATCAGAATGTCTTATCAAGATGCTTCTTCTCTGTGATTATGTCACCTCAATAGTCTGACTGCTCTTGCCTCTATTTCAGTCTTTCTGATTTACTGTTCATGAGGTTTTGTTTTTCTTTTTCAAAAACCCATACCCTTTTTCTATCAGCGAGGTGAACAGCTCAGTTTCTTGGGACTTGATTGATGCTGTTTGGAGCTCAAAACGCTCAGCTGGGTATTTACGTTAAGAATGTCATTTGTAAAATAATCCTGCAAAATTGACAAAATTAAAGTTTTTTGTCATTATCTCTCTTGGGGATGCCCAAAAGGGAATGAAAAGCTATAGAATCGAGGGAAGACCTGGGTTATACTCACTTGCCTTGAAAAACTCCACTGAACAGATTAGCTAATCTATCTCCACTCACCTTGAAAGGAGCTTCCTTTGCTGGTAGTGAGACACACCCACCAAAGCTAGCTCCTTTTAAATCAAAAGAGGTTGGGAAAGAGCAATAAAATTCCTTAGCCTGGGTTTCTGCTACTTTAAATGTGATCCAAAATTTGGTAGGATTTATTTCTAAAAGTTGACCTGCTATTTCTAAGAACTTCTTGAATTCTTTTATGGGGAATTGGATAGTCTTTATCAGTTTAAATTGATTGTATTGTATTGGGTCAGAACCTCCAAAATAATAAGGTTTTTTTGTTGTTTTTTTTAAAGGGGTTACCCTTTACCTAATTCTCATCACTTATGCTGGCTGAGTTTGCCAAAAAATGTGATGGGTGAAATCTGACATAGCTAAAGAAACAAAGATTCAGGCTTCCAAGCATGTCAATTTATTAAGCAATGAATGCCAATTGCAGAACAAATTGGGAACAGGCCTCCTCGGGTTGGCACTAGATCCCTAATACAGGGGAAGATAAATTTTTATGCATCAAAAGTAAACAATTAATAGATGTCAACTAGGATACAAGATTAGGTAATCTCCTTTCTATTTGGAAGAAAGATTAGAGACTTTATGAGTTGGAAGAGGCACCTGTGGAATTTTCGGGATTGGGAAGGGGTGGAATTAACATGTGTGTACTTAACAGCATGTGAAACACCATGTCACTCAATTCCTGATTGGCAAATAGATAGAATTTACAGGAAAATGAAAAAGAAGTCTCAACAGTCAATTTTACAAGACAGAATCAGTTTGTTTCAAATAATTCCCATAATTCTCTACCAAATTAGGTTTCATAAAGAATAGACATAATATAAAATAATCAGAAATACCCAGAAATTCACATAAAACAAAAGCAAACAAACAAACAAACAAAAAGAACGAGTAATAAAACACATGGCCTCAGATGGAAATACATGAACAAAGTATGAGTAATCACCAGGGCTAATATGAGATCCTAATGCCATAATTCACATTTGACTTAATAGTTCCTCAACAACGCAAAGCTTCTTTTCTTGATTATCCCCAATTTATCTCCTATATATCTTATTTGTACATAGCTATTTGAACAATAAGCCAACAATCCCACTCATTAGACTGTGAGCTCCTTGAGAACAGGTAACATTTTATTGTGTGTGTGTGTGTGTGTTTTTTTTTTTTTTTTTTTACAAAATATATGCATGGGTAATTTTTCAGCATTGATAATTGCAAAACCTTTTGTTCCAACTTTTCCCTTCCTTCCTCCCATCCTCTTCCCCAGATGGCAGGTAGACCAATATGTGTTAAATATGATAAAGTATATGTTAAAAACAATATATGCATATATGTCCATACAGTTATTTTGCTGTACAAAAGGAAACGGATTTTGAAATAGTGTACAATTAGCCTGTGAAGGAAATCCAAAATGCAGGTGGATAAACATAGAGGGATAGGGAATTCTGTGTAGTGGTTCATAGTCATCTCCCAGAGTTCTTTTGTTGGGTGTAGCTGGTTCAATTCATTTACTGCTCTATTGGAACTGATTTGGTTCATCTCATTGTTGAAGAGAGCAACATCCATCAGAATTGATCATCCTACAGTATTGTTGTTGAAGTATATAATGATCTCCTGATTCTGCTCATTTCACTCAGCATCAGTTCATGTCAATCTCCCCAGGCCTTTCTGAAATCATCCTGTTAGTCATTTCTTACAGAACAATAATATTCTACAACACTCATATACCACAAGTTATTCAGCCATTCTCCAATTGATAGGCATCCACTAAGTTTGCAGATTCTGGCCATTACAAAGAGGGCTGCCACAGACATTTTTGCACATGTGGATCCCTTTCTCTTCTTAAGATCTCTTTGGGATATAAGCCCAGTAGTAACACTGCTGGATTAAAGGGTATGCACAGTTTGATAACTTTTTGAACATGGAAAGGTAACCTTTTATTTATTTTTTTTGGCCTTTTTTAATATTCCCAGTACTTGCCATATAATAGGTACTTCATAAATGTTTATTGTTTTGATTAAACTTAGTGGGATGAGAATACAACTGGAAAACAACTTCGAAAGGGTATACTTTATTCAAAAGGAACATAAGATATAGAAGTTAGGTTAGTCAAAAGATTGTTGCAAGAAAACAAAGAAAGTGTTCCCTCTATAAATCTACTCTCATACAATACATCAGTTCTTTCTCTGTAGGTGAATATAATTTTTCATTGTAAGGCCTTGGAAAATGTCTTGGATATTGATCAGAATTGTTAAGTCATATAAAGTTGAACTATAAAACTTTTTTAAAAAAATCAAATGAGGAATTCTCCTTTTTTATCTTCCTTTAATCTTTATTTTTAAAAATTTTTATCAGGAATTCATACCTTTGGGCCAGACAACAAATTGTGGTAAAGAAGAGAACATTATTAATCTTTAAGAAATGATTAATAAGAGATTAGAGAAATCTGGCTAGATCTGTGTGAACTGATATAGAGTGAAATAAACAGGGTGAGGAGAACAATGTACAGAATGAATATAGTGATACATATGGAAAGAATAAAAACCCTAAAAAGCTTCTGAATTCAGAGGAGCTATAATGACTAATTTTGATTCCTGAGATGAGAGAGCAAAATATAGTTTTCCTCTCTTGTCAGAAAAATGAATGCTTATGTATGTAGAATATTGTATATGATGTGCTACAATGAATGCTTAGAATCATATTGATAAGGGTTTGAAACAAAGCATCAGCCATTAACTCTGTGATCTTGAGCAAGCCAGAGTAAGGTCAGATGTGGTCTCTAGGCCTATTTCCTCATCTGTAAAATCAGGATGCTACACTTATTGAAATGTCAGTCTAACTTTTCAGCTGTAGATCTAGGATTCTAAGATCCTTAATGGTTTAACTGCTTTGTCTAGTTTTGCTTGACTATCTTATGAATAATAACACTGATGGGATTCTGATTATTGCCCCAGTTTACCAGGCTTCTGTGCCTGGAGCCCCACAGAAATCATTAATCATGGGTCTCATGAACAATGAGCAAACTGGTATATTCTATAACCACATCACCAGGTTACCACATGACAGTTATCACAAAATATAATACAGAAATCAGCCAATAAGAAAGTAGCCTCAACAAGGCAAAACATTGCAAGACAAGTTTCAATAAATCTTTCCCCCATATTGCACCTGGAATTTCCCTTTCTTTGCTATCTGAAGCTATGCTAGTTACATGATTCCTATACATAATGCCCACTTAAGTGGATTTTTTTTCTAGATGCATTCTGGATAATTGCATGCACGGTTCCACCAAGGCTTTCGGACCTCTCTATGTTAGCAAACTTCTCCTATAATCACAAAATTTACTTCTCATGTAAGCAGCACCATTTACTGTATAACAATCCCTGTCTTGCTTTGCTAGGCTGCTGATTCCTTGGCCCATCTAGTGAGTGTGTAAATCTCATTAACATGCTTTTGCTTAGATTGGAGACTATATGATCCTGAATTCTTTCACAGGTGATGCCATGAGACATACCTAATATCTCAATAGCACTTTAAAAATGCTTTTTATTTTCAAAATACATGCAAAGATAGTTTTCAACATTCACCCTTGCAAAACCTTGTGTTTCAAATTTTTCTCTCTTCCTTCCTTCCCTCCCCTAGACAGCAACTAATTCAATATGTGTTAAATATGTACAATTCTTCTATAAATACTTCCATATTTATCATGCTGCACAAGAAAAATCAGGTCAAAAAGGGGAAAATGAGAAAAAAACAAGCAAACAACAACCAAAAAAAGAAAAAAACTATGTTGTGATCCACATTCAGTTCACATAGTCCTCTCTCTGGGTATAGATGGCTCTCTGCATCATAATCTAATAGAACTGGCTTGTTGAAAAGAGCCACGTTTGTCAGGTTTGATCATCATATAATCTTCTTGTTGTACAGTACTTTTCAAATATTTTTTGGCTTGATTCACTGCCTTCTCCTCCCACATACACTTTGTTATTTCAAAAGAAGTATGGGGATAGTCTAACCTACAGTAAAAGAAACTGAGGAAGAATTCTGACACAAGGTACTTTATTAATACTTGATGGTCCCTTCCAATGAAATATACCTCTGATTTTCTTCATGATAGGAAATGTTCTTTTCTTCTGTGACTGTATATTTTTAGAGTTTAATGACCAAACATGCAAAAGAAGTATGGAAAAGTACTGAATCTCATTGGTTGGCATATGATGCATAAGCTAAAAGAGACAAAAATGACATGTCAGCAGGGTCAGGAGTTAGGTGAAACAAGAAATATTTTGACTTATAACAACAGGACACTTGCTCTTGAATAAAAGAGGAGAAACAAAAATAAAATGAAGGACTTTCTATGTAATTGAGCCATTCCTGTCATACTGGGCTTGATCACCATGACAAAGAAAAACAAGGGTGCCGAGCCTTTCTGTAAAGAAACAAATGAAATCAGATTCTACAGTTCACATTTTTGTATCCTAATATACAGAACTTATAAGCACTACTCCTGTGGAATCACATCAGTTGATTGATAATGATTTGAATATAGTTAGGGTCCAAATAAATTATTTCTCACAGAAAGTTCCATTACCAAGTATATATTGGGCACTGACTGTGGACTAAAAAGCTTCAAAACTTAAAAAAAAAAAACCAAAAACCTTGAGCTATTCTCTTCCCACCTACGTTCAACTTTTATCTTTTCCTTTTTTGAATAAAATACTATACAACGTATTTTCTTTGCCTTGGCTATCTTTATGATATTATGTGATATGATATATTGTGTCCTACGTGGTACACTTCTGAATGTCAGTAGAGTGAACAATCTGAAATGTAAAATCTTTGTTTGCAACTGATTCCTGTGTCAAGGAAGAGGAAGATTTGTTTATCAGGAAAAATGAATGGGGCAAGGTTGATTGGTCTATCTGTGTCCATGAGAGCCAAGAATCATGGAATGAGAGTGGGGCCAAAAAGTAGGAAAAGTGGATTTGATCTAAATATGTACCTGATATGGAGAAAATAGCCATCTATCTAAAAATACATGTAGCATGCTTTCCCCACCATTGTTTTTCTATCAAATAATTAAAAGCTAATACTTATTTTCTAGTATGATAGAAGGGGCACCATATGTTAGTGGACAGAGAGCTTGGATTGAAATTTTAAAAACCTGGGTTTAAAATCTTACTTCTGACTTTTGATCAGCTTTGTGATTCTAGGCAAATCAATAGCCTTCTCAGTGTCTCAAGCACTTACCTATTTAGTCACTCAATTGCACAAGCATCTATTAAATAAATACTTTATGCAAGATATTGCAGTTACAAAGGCAAGATTAGTCATGGCAAGAGAATTAAGATGGAAAGAAAAGAAATCCTAATAATGTCCCTGCCTTCATGAAACTCATGTGCTACTGTTGATATGCTAACACATATCTTCCAAAGTAGTATATTGGATGTTTCCAGTTGGCACTATGAAGGCTCAGGGAATGATTAAAAGGCTGTTCTTGATTTAATGGGATTGCAAAACATTGGAGGAATTTGTCAAGAGAAATTTTAGAACATTTTTGGAGATCTTTAAAAGTGCTCCAGATTTTTCATTGTTTGAATGGCTTAGTGTGGTATCTTTCAAGGTGGACTTAAGGACTTGGTAAAAATCTTTTTTGGAGTCATCAGTTGCAATTTAACAAATCTGCCATGTTCTGTCTTAGGTTGCAAGATAATGACAAAGTAGTGCACAAATTCAATACAAAAGTGGGAGAACTGTTCGTGTCATTAATGACTTAGACCATATAGCTGTACCAAGTGAGTTCAAAGCTGATGTAAATGCACAGAATTTCTGATCTGGAAGGGATGTCAGGGTCTATAGTGTAGATTCAATCTGGGAACCAGAAATCCTCTCTTAACAAGTGGCCATTGGGCCTTGGTTTGAAAGTCTTTACTTACTTCCACAAAATGATTAATATCGAAATGTATTTTACATGATTGCACATGTGTAGTCTCTATCATGTTATTTATTATCTATTCAATATTGAATGGACAGGGGGAAAGTTAGAATTTGGAACTTAAAAACTTAAAAAAATTAATGTTAAAATAGTTTTAAATATAATTGGAGAAAATAAAATATTAACAAAAATTGTCTTGGATCTTTGTATTGCTGGAAATAGCTAAGTCATTTACAGTGGATTGTTATACAATATTGCTGTTACTGTGTATAGTGTTCTGGTTCTGCTCATTTACTTTGCATCAGTTCATTTAAATATATCCAGATTTTTCTGAAAGCATCCTGTTCATCATCTATGATGTTAATATAATACTTTATTTCTTTTTTTTTAATTTAATTTTTATTTAATTTTATAATTATAACTTATTTTTTGACAGTACATATGCATGGGTAATTTTTTACATTATCCCTTGCACTTAGTTCTATTCAGATTTTTTCCCTTCCTCCCCCAACCCCCTCCCCCAGATGGCAGGCAGTCTTATACATGTTAAATATATTACAGTATATTCTAGATACAATATATATGTGTATAACCGAATTTCTTGTTGTACAGGAAGAATTGGATTCAGAAGGTAAAAATAACAGTTTACACTCATTTCCCATTGTTCCTTTTCTGGATGTAGCTGATTCTGTCCATCATTAATCAATTGGAATTGGATTAGCTCTTCTCTATGTTGAAGATATCCACTTCCATCATCATACATCTTCGTACAGTATCATTGTTGAAGTGTATAATGATCTTCTGGTTCTGCTCATTTCACTTAGCATCAGTTGATGTAAGTCTCTCCAAGCCTCTCTGTATTTCTCCTGTTGGTCATTTTTTACAGAACAATAATATTCCATAACATTCATATACCATAATTTACCCAACCATTCTCCAATTGATGGACATCCATTCATCTTCCAGCTTCTAGCCACTATGAAAAGGGCTGCCACAAACATTTTGGCACATACAGGTCCCTTTCCCTTCTTTAGTATTTCCTTGGGATATAAGCCCAGTAGTAGTATGGCTGGGTCAAAGGGTATGCACATTTTGATAACTTTTTGGGCATAATTCCAGATTGCTCTCCAGAATAGTTGGATTCTTTCACAACTCCACCAACAATGCATCAGTGTCCCAGTTTTCCCACAGCCCCTCCAACATTCATCGTTATTTGTTCCTGTCATCTTAGCCAATTTGACAGGTGTGTAATGATATCTCAGAGTTGTCTTAATTTGCATTTCTCTGATCAATGGTGATTTGGAACGCTCTTTCATATGAGCGGAAATAGTTTTTATTTCATCATCTGAAAATTGTCTGTTCATATCCTTTGACCATTTATCAATTGGAGAATGGCTTGATTTCTTACAAATTAATGTCAATTCTCTGTATATTTTGGAGATGAGGCCTTTATCAGAACCTTTAACTGTAAAAATATTTCCTCAATTTGTTACTTCCCTTCTAATCTTGTTTGCATTTGTTTTGTTTGTACAGAAACTTTTTAGTTTGATGTAATCAAAGTCTTCTATTTTGTGATCAATAATGATCTCTAGTTCTCCTCTGGTCATAAATTCCTTCCTTTTCCACAGTCTGAGAGGTAGACTATCCTCTGTTCCTCTAATCTATTTATGGTCTCATTCTTTATGCCTAAATCTTGGACCCATTTTGATCTAATCTTAGTATGTGGTGTTAAATGTGGGTCCATGCCTAGTTTCTGCCATACTAATTTCCAGTTTTCCCAGCAGTTTTTGTCAAATAATGAATTCTTATCCCAAAATTTGGAATCTTTGGGTTTGTCAAACACTAGATTGCTATTTTTATTCACTATCTTGCCCTGTGAACCTAACCAATGCCACTGATCAACTAGTCTATTTCTTAGCCAATACCAAATAGTTTTGGTGACTGTTGCTTTATAATATAGTTCTAGATCAGGTACAGATAGACCACCTTCACTTAATTGTTTTTTTCATTACTTCCCTTGAAATCCTCCACCTTTTGTTGTTCCATATGAATTCTGTTGTTATTTTTTCTAGGTTATTTAAATAGTTTCTTGGAAGTCTGATTGATATAGCACTAAATAAATAGATTAGTTTAGGGAGTATTGTCATCTTAATTATATTCGCTCGTCTTATCCAAGAGCACTGAATGTCTTTCCAATTTTTTAAACCTGAATTTATTTTTGTGGCAAGTGTTTTGTAATTTTGCTCATATAATTCCTGACTCTCCTTTGGTAGATATATTCCCAAATATTTTATACTATCGACCGTTATTTTGAATGGAATTTCTCTTTGTATCTCTTGCTGTTTGATTGTGTTGTTAATGTATAAAAATGTTGAGGATTTATGTGGATTTATTTTGTATCCTGCAACTTTGCTAAAATTCTGAATTATTTCTAATAGTTTTTTAGCAGAGTCTTTGGGATTCTCTAAGTATACCATCATGTCATCTGTGAAAAGTGATAATTTGATTTCCTCATTTCCTACTCTAATTCCTTGAATCTCTTTCTAGCCTCTTATTGCTGAGGCTAGACTTTCTAGTACTATATTGAAAAGTAATGGTGATAGTGGGCAACCTTGTTTCACTCCTGATATTAAAGGGAAAGGTTCTAGTTTATCACCATTACATATAATGTTTACTGAAGGTTTTAAATATATGCTCCTTATTATTTTAAGGAATAGTCCATTTATTCCTATACTCTCAAGCGTTTTTAGTAGGAATGGATGTTGGATTTTATCAAATGCTTTTTCTGCATCTATTGAGATGATCATATGGTTTTTATTAATTTGATTATTAATATGGTCAATTATACTAATAGTTTTCCTAATATACAACCAGCCCTGCATTCCTGGTATAAATCCCACTTGGTCATGGTGTATTATCCTGGGGATGATTTTCTGAAGTCTATTTGCTAATATCTTATTTAAGATTTTAGCATCAATGTTCATTAAGGAAATTGGTCTATAGTTTTCTTTCTCAGTTTTCGATCTACCTGGTTTAGGTATCAGTACCATGTCTGTGTCATAGAAGGAATTTGGTAGGACTCCTTCAATCCCTATTTTTTCAAATAGTTTACATAGCATTGGAGTTAGTTGTTCTTTAAATGTTTGGTAGAATTCACATGTAAATTCATCTGGTCCTGGGGACTTTTTCTTAGGAAGGTGGTTAATAGCTTGGTGTATTTCTTTTTCTGAGATGGGATTATTTAGACTACTTACTTCTTCCTCTGTTAATCTGGGAAAGTTATTTTTGAAGGTATTCTTCCATTTCATTTAAGTTATCGAATTTATTGGCATAAAGTTGAGCAAAGTAGCTCCTAACTATTGTTCTAATTTACTCTTCATTAGTGGTGAGTTCACCCTTTTCATTTTCAAGACTAACAATTTGCTTTTTCTCTTTCCTTTTTTTAATCAGGTTTACTAAGGGTTTGTCTGTTTTGTTGGTTTTTTCATAGAACCAACTCTTAGTTTTATTAATTAATTCAATAGTTTTTAAATTTCAATTTTATTAATCTCACCTTTTATTTTTTGAATTTCAAGTTTTGTGTTTGTCTGGGAGTATTTAATTTGTTCCTTTTCTAGCAATTTGAGTTGTAAGCCCAATTCGTTAGCCCTTTCTTTCTCTATTTTATGCAAGTAGGCCTGTAGAGATATAAAACTTCCCCTTATTACTGCTTTGGCTGTATCCCACACATTTTGGTATGATGTCTCATTATTGTCATTTTCTTGGGTGAAGTTATTAATTATGTCTATGATTTGCTGTTTCACTCAATCATTCTTTAGTATAAGATTATTTAGTTTCCAATTATTTTTTGGTCTATTTTCCCCTGGCTTTTTGTTAAATGTAATTTTGATTGCACTGTGGTATGAAAAGGATGCATTTACTATTTCTGCCTTACTGCATTTGATTTTGAGGTTCTTATGTCCTAGTATATGATCAATTTTTGTATAGGTTCCATGAACTGCTGAGAAGAAAGTATATCCTTCCTTTCTGTCTCCATTTAGCTTTCGCCAAAGATCTGTCATATCAAACGTTTCTAGTATTCTATTTACCTCTTTAACTTCTTTCTTATTTATTTTGTGGTTTGATTTATCCAATTCTGAGAGTGCAAGGTTGAGATCTCCCACTATTATAGTTTTGTTATCTATTTCCTCTTGCAGCTCTCTTAATTTCTCTTTTAAGAATTTAGATGCTGCACCACTTGGTGCATATATGTTTAATATTGATACTGCTTCATTATTGATGCTGCCCTTTAGCAGGATATAATGCCCTTCCTTATCTCTTTTGATTAGATCAATTTTTGTTTTTGCTTGATCTGAGATGAGGATGGCTACTCCTGCTTTTTTGGTTTTGCCTGAAGCATAATAGATTCTGCTCCACCCTTTTACTTTTAGTTTGAATGTCTCACCCTGTTTCAGGTGTGTTTCCTGTAAACAACATATAGTAGGATTCTGACTTTTAATCCAGTCTGCTAACTGCTTCCTCTTTATGAGGCAGTTTGCCCCATTCTCATTTATGGTTAGAAGGACTAATTCTATATTGCTTGCCATCCTATTAACCCCTGCTTATGCTTTCCTCCTTTCCTTCCCTCTTACCCAGTATTAAACTGGTGAACACCACTTGCTTTTCACAGCCCTCCCTTTTTAGGATCCCTCCTCTACCTTAAAGATCCTCCCCTTATTTTACCCCTTTTCCTCGAAATTTCTGTATTCCCTTCCCCTTAGCTTACTCCTTCCATTTCACTTTTCAATGAAGTGGAAGAAGTTTCACCATAAATCGAATATGTCTATTGATACACACTATGTTCATCTCCCTCCTTTCTTTCTCTCAGATATAATAGGTTACCTTTGTCTCTTCATGAGATGTAGTACCACCACTTTACACTTTATGACATTATTTCCTTTCCACCTCTAGTTTCTAAGACATATTGTACATATGTTCTTTACATATTTTTATGGCAGAAGTATAGTTCTCAAGATTTCTTTTTACCTTTTTAGAAATCTCTTGAGTTCTGTATTTGAAGATCAAACCTTTTATGTAGGTCTGGTTTTTTCATCAAAAATAGATGGAATTCATTTATTTCATTAAATGTCCATCTTCTTCCCTGGAAAATGATGCTCAGTCTTGCTGGTTAAGTTATTCTTGGCTGCATACCAAGTTCCTTAGCCTTTTGGAATATCATGTTCCAGGCCCTTCGTTCTTTTAATGTGGACGCTGCTAGATCCTGGGTTATCCTTATTGTGGATCCTCCATATCTGAATTGCTTTTTTCTAGCAGCTTCCAATATCTTTTCCTTTGTCTGATGGTTCTTGAACTTGGCCACTATATTTCTTGGCGTTTTGATTTTAGGGTCCCTTTCAGTAGGTGATCGATGAATTTTTTCAATGTCTATTTTACCCTCTGTTTCCAGAAGGTCTGGGCAATTCTCTTTGATAATTTCCTCGAAAATGGTGTCCAAGCTCTTTTTTTCCTCACAATTTTCAGGGAGTCCGATTATTCTCAAATTGTCTCTCCTGGATCTGTTTTCCAGGTCTGTTGTCTTTCTAGTAAGGTACTTGACATTCTTTTCAATTGTTTCATTTCTCTGGTTTTGCTTGACTACCTCTTGGTTTCTCCTTGAGTCATTCATTTGTACTTGTTCCAGTCTAATTTTCAATGATGTATTTTCTTCACTCACTTTTTTTATATCTCTTTGTAATTGTCCAATTGAGTTTTTATCTTCTATGGAATTTTTTTCCATTTTATCCATTTTATTTTTTAGAGAGCTGTTTTCTTTTTCCAGCTCACTAATCCTGTTTTCCTTGGAGTTGTTTACCTTTTCCAGCTCACTAATCTTTTTTCTCAATGATTTGATTTCTTTATCCACTCTGTCTTTGAATGCATGGGATGACTTCTCCAGGCTCTCTTGCCAAGCTTCCCTTTCCTTTTCCCATTTCTCTTCCAGCTCTCTTGTGAGAGCCTTTTTTATTTCCTCTATGAGATTCTTTTGTATTGACGAGCAGCTCATATCCCTCTTAGGGGATTCATCTGGGGACAGTCTGTTTTTAGTCTCCTCAGTGTTTGAAATCTGCTCTCTCTCCATACAAAAGCTGTCAATGGTTAGAGCCCTTTTGAACTTTTTGTTCATTTTGTCAGAGTAGGAATCAAAGAAAACAAACTGAAAAGAAAACAATTGGTCTGTTTTGCCGGGGATGGGGCTGGATGGTATTAATGGGCTTCCTCTAAAGACTGGGGGTAGAGCAGCAGAGAGCCACTAACAGAACAGCAATGACTGTACTGAGTCTGTGCTCTGAGGCTCTGAGAACGCACTGAGTCAGTATAGGTGAGGGTTGGGGGTGGCCGGGCTCTGAGAGGCTGGCTTTCTGGGGTTTTAATCTTCACCTCCGGTGTTTACACCCTCTCCCTGCTCCTGGCTTGCTGCCAAGACAGAGTATCCACTCTGGGGAAAAAGTCTTTTTGCAGAAACGGCAGAGATCGTACCCCTCCCCATCTGGTCTGAGCTGTGTGAGCTGCCTCTCTCTCTCTGGCTTGCCTGCCCTCAGTCTTCACCCAGTCTGATTGACCCTCCCCCGAGCAAACACAGACCTTTTCTGGCGACTTTCAAGGATGTCTTCTCTTGGTGATTATTTGTGGATTTCTTTCTGGGTCAAGCATTAAGTCTGAGGCTTGTCATGAAGTAAGTTCTGAGAGAAAACGAGGAGCTCAAGCAGCTGTCTGCCTCCACGCTGCCATCTTGGCCGGAAGTCCTTAATACTTCATTTCAATCATATACTATAATTTGTTTGACCATTCTCCAATCGATGAGCATCACCTCAACTTCCAATTCTTTGTCACCAAAAATAAAGCTGCTCTAAATTTTTTTGTACATATAGGTCCTTTTATTTTTTATTTTACTTCTTTGGGATAAAGATAGTATTGATATTGCTGGATCAAAAGAATATAAAACTGTCCCTTTGGGTATAGTTTCAAATTGCTCTTCAGAATGGTTGGTGCATTAGGGTCCCACTTTTTCCACTTCCCCTCAAACATTTGACATTTTCCTTTTCTGTCATATTGGCTAAACTGATAGGTATGAGATGGTACCTCAGAGTTTTTAAATTTGCATTTCTCTAATTAATAGTGATCTGAAGCATTTTTTTCATCCAACTATTTTCTTTTTCATCCATAGATCAGAGAGGTGAACCATTCCATACTCCCCTAATTTGCTCATGGTATTCCTATTTCTGTTCAAACCCATTTTGTCATTGCCTTCATAAATAGTGTGATATAGGCCTATATCCTGTTTCTGCCCTACTGTTTTTCAGTTTTCCAAACAGTTTTTGTCAAATAGTGAGGTCTTGTCCCCAAACTTTGGATCATTGCATTTATCAAATATTATGTATTGTGTATCTAATCTATTCTACTGATCTACCTCTCTATTTCTTAGCCAGTGCCATATTATTTTTAATGATTACTGCTTTTTAATAAAAGCTGAGATCTAGGATAGCTAGCTCCCTTTTCCCTGTTCTTCTAATTTGCTTATAATATCATTCTTTCTATCTAAATCATGAACCTATTTTGACCTTATCTTGGTATATAGTGTTAATTGTGGGTCAATGTCTACTTTCTTCCATAGTAGTTTCCAATTTTCCAGCAGTATTTGTCAGATAGTGAGTTCTTATCCCCAAAGCTCAGGTCTTTGGGTTTTTCAAACACTAGATTATTGTAGTCATTGACTTCTGTGTCTGATGAACCAAGAACTATTTCTTGGCCAGTACCAAATGGTTTTAATGACCACTGCTTTATAATATAGTTTTAGGTCAGAAACAGCTAAGCCACCTTTATTGACATTTTTTTTCATTAATTCCCTTGAACTTTTTGTTCTTCCAGTTGTACTTTGTATTATTTTTTCTAGATCTGTAAGATAATTTCTTGGGTGTTTAATTGGCATGTCACTAGGGTCACTTTTTTCCTATTAAAATTCCCCTGATAATGGGAATTTTGTTATTACTTTTTTTTAACACTATACAATATTTTTGGTAGTTTGAATGATATGATATTAAATAATTAGATTAATTTAGATAAATTTGTCATTTTCATTATACT
Source organism: Sminthopsis crassicaudata (assembly GCF_048593235.1). Lineage (NCBI taxonomy): Eukaryota > Metazoa > Chordata > Mammalia > Dasyuromorphia > Dasyuridae > Sminthopsis > Sminthopsis crassicaudata. The sequence continues at coordinate 626,063,585 of NC_133618.1, forward strand.
GGCTTTGCCTAATCACAAACAACTGATATTTCCCCAATTGTTTAGATCTGATTTATTTTGCTTGAAAAGAGTTTTGTAATTGTATTCATATAGTTCCTGGATGTTCCTTGGATAGTATAATTCTAAGTATTTGATATTATCTTAAATTATTTTAAACAAACTTTCTATTTCTTGCTGCTAGAGATTTTTGGTAATGTATTTGTGTGTGTGTGTTTATTTGTATCTTATAACTTTGCTTATGTTGTTAATTATTTCAACTACCTTTTTTTTTAGGTGATTCTCTGGGATTCTCCAAGTATACCATCCTATCATCCTATTTGCAAAAAGTGATAGCTTTCTTTCCTCGTCTATTTTCATTCATTCAATTTGTCTTTGCTTCATCACGTATCTTATTGAAATGATAGGTAAATATATTACTTCTCATTGGTAGAATGTTTTTCTAATTGTTGTTTTTACTACATCTTCTCAGTAAATGCCCCTTCTAAAACATGATACTACTATTAAATGGAAGGACACATTAGATAGAGGCTCATGAACAACAGTAGAAACTACAAGCACTTAGACAACTCTAGAAAGCTGGGGGAAGAAATAGTGTTCTTTCCTTTAGGAAGCAAAGCTATCAGTGGCAAATGAGTTTGGAGAATGAATTGCAAAGGAAATGCTACAGGTATTTTGACTCTTTTTTTTTATCATCAGAACTTAGGATAGTATCTGGCCCATGGTAACAGTATTGATAGTAAGTCCTTAAGAAATGATGTTTCTTGATTGATTACTGAAAGAGGATTTGAGTTCATGTTCTCTGAATCTAAATACATCACTTTTTATATAAAATGGTGTTCTCTTGGTAAGAGTCTTAGAAAATTTCCCTCCTGCAAGACTGTTCCTAGGCTTAGAGTGAGAGGGACAATATCCCCTCATTCAGTCATTATTTCAAGAATACAACTGAAATGTTTAAATTGTCACTCTGTTATCTGTTGTTCTCCCTCTATGACTGAACAATGTCCCTTTTCTCTACTATATTTGTTTGATGCATTTTGTGATATTACTCAACTGAATGTTATTATCCTGGGTAAATATGTTACTTTGTACCTATTAGGTAGCAGTCTATTATTTCTTGGGTTATTTGTAATCTTCATTCTTCTAGGCTTGAAGTCCTAGGATTCTCAACCATAGATTTGGGAGGGAAATAGAAGGCAAAAAATCAAATAGGATTTGAGTCCCAAAATGTATGCTTTAAGAATTTCGCCAAAGAAAGACCCCTGCTATATTGACTTTGGATATTAATTCTATAAAAGGAAAAGAACAGATGCATTTCATGCTATTGTATGATATATTTTCTTTGGGTAACCATCAGACAATAGGTTACAGGAGGTATGGCGACAATGTAGATGCCTAGAAGATCTCAGATGCCAGAGAAGTGCCACTTTGTGCTTTGAATCAGTGTACTTTTGATTTGACACTGCTTTGAATAGAATGAAATACCCAAATGCTTCCCAGTTCCCTTTTGCTCTGAATTCCAAGAAAGGACCATTGCCTCAACCACAGACAAGTTCCATTGGGGTACAATGACTTTGGTAACAACCTTGTGAGGAGAAAGTATTCTTAACCTATAAACATTGAGACTTTACAGGCTTTAGAGGGATTATTTTTTTCTATGACACTGTAACTACAGGCTTCCTTGTTAAATACTTTCTTGCACTTGACTTTGTCATAGACCAAAGGTTTCATCACCCTGTTGGTGGAAAAAATTGGCAAAAATTAGACAAAAATAGGCAAAATAGGGAATTAATGAATAAATTATTAAGACTCTTACCTTTATTCCAAACAGCCTCTGATCATGAATCACCTCTCCTTCCTAATCACCCAATGAACATTTCAATCTACCCACTGGCACAGATGGAGAACATATTGGGCTCTAGGTTCTTAGTTCTAATTCTAGTTAGCTTGTACTAAAGGCCAGGGTCACACAGAAAAGAATTGTCTATCCTACATTTCAAATTGAAGGGAATCTTAAAAATCACCATGTCCAAACCTGTCTATTTTTTTTTTTTTTAGAAATGAATAAATGTGGCTGAGTCTAGTCAAGTGACTTATTCAGGGTCATAGAGGTAATCAAATTATTAGTTGAGATTTCAATAGGAAAGAATCAAAGATCCTAGATTTCAAACTAGAAAGAATTTTAGAAAGTCATCAAGGTCAAAACATTCTCCTTTTCTTTTTAATGGATTAGGCTCATAAAATTCAAATGACTTGCCCAAGGCCACACAAACAACATGTATGTGTCTGAGGAAAGTTTTAAACTCAGGTCTTTGCAACACCAAGCTCCATGCAGTGTCTCCAGTAGAGAGATTAAAGTCTTGCTCTATTCTTTTGTGATTGGGTCACTTCCAGGATATCATGTTCAGTTTCTTTTAGGAAGGAAATTGATCATCTGGGGAACATTCATTAGTTAACAAAAATGGAGAGAATGAAACAGTGTCATAAAAGATAGAAGAATCATAACCTGAAGAAGAGATGGACTTGCTCAGCTTGTTTGTTCTTTGGCAACAGAGCTCAGAAGTGGAACTGGAGGCTCAAAAGGGACTTTTTTTAAATGCAGTGGGAGGAAAGCTTCTTAACCATGAGAACTCTCCAGAAGAGGAAAAAAAAGCTGTCCTCACTGAAGACCTTCAAACACATGTCTAATGGCCACTTATTGAGTAGGGGTTTCTGATTCCCACCCTGGTTCTACCCCATAATCCCTGAGGTCCCTTCCAGATAAAAGATTCTGTCATTTTACATCTATTGACATCAAGGCCAGCCTTGAACTTACTTGTTGCAGCATGATTGTCCAAATTTTTTATCACATATACAATGATCACAATCAGAAAACCATTGAGAGCCAAACTCATGGATTATTCCATTTATATCCCTGCAACCTAAAACAGAACATAAGGCAATTCTGTTCAATTGCAACTGATGCTTTTAGAATTTTTTTTACCAAGTCTTTAATGCCACTAAATCATCCTAATAGTGGAGTATTTGGGCCTCTTTCCCCCTATTTCCTTTAATTTCCCCCATTTTTTGTACTTAATATTTTTTCTAAATATATGTAAAGAGAGATTTCAACATTCATTTTTGTAAAATTTTGAATTTTAAATTTCTCTCTCTGCCCTTCTTCTCTCCCTTTCCAAAGATATCAAGCTTGTTAAATAGTTGCATATTAGTCATATTGTGAAAGAAGTATCATAACAAAAGGGAAAAAAAAAACACAAAAAAGAGAAAAGAAATTGAAAAAGTGAAAACAGCACACTTTAATCTACTTTCAGAGTCTTTTACTTTTTTGCTTGTGGATGGCATCTTCCATCACAAGCCTTCTCCAGTTATCTAGTATCAATGCAATGTTGAAAAGAGCTAAGTCCTATAATAGTTGACTGTTCCACAGTATTTCTGGGACTGTGTACCATATTCTCTATGCTCTGCTCACTTCACTCAGCATCAGTTCCTGTAAGTCTTTATAGGTTTTTCTGAAATCTGCAAGCCCATCATTGCTTAGAGAACAATTGTATTCCATGACATTCTTTTGTGATTTATGATAATAAAAGGAATTTGGCAGGACCCCTTTGCCTGTTTTGAAAAATAATACTATATAGTATTGGAAATATTTGTTCTTTAAATGTTTGGTAGAATTTGCTTGTAAATCCATCTGGCTTTGGAGATTTTTTTTTGGGGGGGTTCATTAATGGCTTATTCAATTTCTTGTTTATTAAAAAGTTTTTCTCTCTCCTTTTCTATTATTTTCATCAATATTTATCCATTTTACTTAGACTTTCAGATATTTTGGCATATAGTTGGGCAAAATGATTCTGAATTATCATTTTAATTTCTTATCTCTTGGTGTTGAATTCACTGTTTTTATTTTTGATACTGGTAATTTGTTTTTTTCTTTCTTTTTTCTAATCAAATTAACCAAAGGTTTATCTAGTTTTGTTGGATTTTTAAAAATAATCTCCTTCTCTTAATTTTATTTATTAGTTCAATAGTTTTCTTATGTTTAATTTTTATTAATATCTCCTTTAATTTTCATAATTTCTAATTTAACATGTAATTGGGGATTTTTACTTTGTTTTTTCCTCTAAAATTTTTAGTTGTATTCCAATTTATAGATTTCCTCTTTCTCTGTTTCATTTAGTTAAGCAATTAGAGATACAAAATTTCCCTTCAAAATTGCTTAGCTATATTCCACAAGTTTTTGTATTTTTTCTTGTGATTGTCATTCTCTTTGATGAAATTATTGATTTTTTTCTGATTTATTGTTGGAACCACTCATTTTTTTTGGATTAGACTATTTAGTTTTGAATTAATTTTTAATCTATTTCCATGGCACTTTATTATATGTAATTTTCATTTCCTTATGACCCGAAAAGAATCTATTTAACATTTCTATCTTTTTGCATGTGACTATAAAATTGTTGTCCCCTAATCTATCCTCAGTTTTTGTACAGGGGCCTCGTATTGCAGAGGAAAAGGTATATTTCCACCTACTCTCATTCAACTTTCTCCAAAGGTCTGTCATATATAACTTTTCTAAAATTCTGTTTACTACTTTAACTTCTTTTTCGCTTATTTTGTGGTAAGATTCATCTAGATCTGAGAGAGGGAGATTAAGATTCCCTGCTCATATAGTGTTGCTATCTATTTCTTTCTGTGTATCACTTAACTTTTCTAAACATTTGGATGCTATACCACTTGGTGCCTATATGTTTAGCACTGATATTGCTTCATTGTGCTACTCTTTAGCAAGATGTAGTTTTTCAGTTCTAGTTAGATCTTTTTTTAATTGTGCTTTTGCTTTGTCTGAGATTAGGATTTCTATCTCTGTTTTATTTTACTTCATCGGAAGCATATATATGTATAAATATATACATATGTATTCTGTTCCAGACTTTTTGCTTGATTCTGTGTATATCTCTGCTTCAAATCGGTTTCTTGTAAACAACATATTGTAAGATTTTGATTTTTAATTCACTCTTCTATCCACTTTCATTTTATGAGAAAGTTCATTCCATTCACATTTACACTTATGATTACTGTGTATTTCCCTCCATCCTATTCCCCTCAGCATTTTCTCTCTCTCCTTTCACCCTGTTCCTTTCACTAGTGTTTTCCTTTCATCTCTCACTTCCCTCAATTTGCCTTCCCTTCTATCAATTCCCTTTTCCCTTTTCCTTCACCTTTTCCCTTCTTCTTCCCTATTAGATAAGATAAATTTCTATTCCCAACTGGGTATATATTTCAGCCAAATTTAATGAAAGTAAGATTTAAACAATGTTTACCCACTCATGTCTTTCTCCCTACTGTAATAGGTCTTTTTCATCTCTTCATGATTTAATTTACCCTATTCTCCCTCCCCCTTTCCTCTTCCGCAAGTATAATCCTTTTTAACTCTTTAATTTTTTATATAATCAGATCAAAGTCAACTTATACTCACACCCATATAGTTCTCAAGAGTTACAAGTATTACCTTTCCATTTAGGGATGCAAACAGTTAAATGTTATTGAATAACAATTTCCCCCCACCCTTTTTTTTTTCCTTTTTTATCCTCCCTTGAGTCTTATATTTAAACTTTATTTTCTGTCCAGCTTTGTTCTTTTCATCAGGAAGATCTGAAAGTCCCCTATATCACTGAATTTTGATCTTTTCCCCTGAAAAATAATAATACTCAATTTTTGCTGAGTAGTGATTCTTGGTAGTAATCCAAGACCCTTGTCTTCCAGAATGTTATAGTTCATGCACTCTGATCCTTTAATGTAGAAGCTGCTAAATCCCATGTAATCCTGACTGTGACTCTTTTGTATTTGAATTGTTTCTTTTTGACTGCCTGCAAGTATTTTCTCTTTAAAGTGATAATTCTGGAATTTGGCTACAATATTCTTTGGTGTTTTCCTTTTGGGATCTCCTTTAGAATGTTATTAATATATTCTTTCAGTGACTATTTTACTTTTGGGTTCTACAATATCAGAGCCATTTTTTTTCTCATCATGGCTTTCAGGTAGTGAAATCATTCTTAACTTCTATTTCAAAGACATATTTTCCAGGCCAGTTTTTTTTCCCAGAGAGATATTTTACATTTTCTTCTATTTTTTCTTTCTTTAAATTTTGTTGGACAGATTCTTGATGTCTCACACTTATTAGCTTCCACTTGGATTTATAAGGAACTATCTTCTTCAACTTGCTTTTGAATCTCCATTTCCATGTGGTCAATTTTATTTTAATGGAGCTGTTTACTTCAGTGGAGTTTTTTCCCTTTGATCAGTTCTGTTTTTTAAAGAATTGTTTTCTTCAATCAATTTTTTTTCTTTTCTATGTTGCTAACTCTTTTTTTTTTTGCAATTATCCTGTATAACATTCTTCCCCAGTCCCATTTTTCTTCTGCCTCTCTTATTGATTTTTAAAATCATTTTTGAGGTCTACCAAAAGAACATTTGGGATTTGAGTCCAATTCATAATCCCCTTTAAGGCTTCACATGTAGGCATTTTGCCATTGCTATTTTCTTCTGGATTTGTGTTTTGATCTTCCCTATTGCCAAAGTAGCTCTTTATGAGCAGAACGCATTTTAAAAAGTTGATTTCTGATCCTAAGGCACAGGAGGCACTCTCACAAGCTACTTTTGGTGGGGGATAAGGGTTTGAGCATTGACTTTTCCTGCTGAAGACTGAGGTGCTGGTGGCTTGTCAGGCATATTAGTGTGTGGCTAGTGTAGTCTAGCCCTGCCTGTTATGCCAGGGTTCTGGAGTTCACAATCTGTCTGCTGCACTGGGGACCTCATAGCTGGCCTACTGTGCCACAGCCTGTTGAGCCAGGGAAGGGGAATAGTGGTTATTGATCTGTTCTGTGGCTAAGAACCTCCTGCTGGCTTCTCAGCACTATTCCTGTGCAATGCTACACTCCCTTTTCCCTAAGTGAGATAGAACTTTTCTGAAGTCCTTCTAAGTTAGCTTAAGATGGAAAATTGTTTCCTTAATCTTTTCTGGATTCTGTTACTCCAGAATACATTTAAAAGGTTGATTAATATTGTTTCTGAAGGAATCTGGGCAGAATTCAGGCAGCTTCCTAACCTCTCAACCATATTGGCTCTGTCTCTCTGTACCACATTTAAAGACTTCTCAAGGAGTTTATACAATTTCCCTTGGCAACCTCCTTTCATGTTTCACAATAAATTCAGTCATGAATATTCCTTATTTTTCTCTAAGGTCTCATTATAATAATTGGAAACATTCAATATGTGTTAGCAGATCAAGAGTAGAATATAAACTCCAAGAAGGCAGGAACTTTTCTTTTTGGGGGGATTCTTTTTTTCTCATGTTAACTTTCTTTCCATGATGAATTTTGACTTTGTAGCTGAAAACTTAAGCACATCTGTAGATTAAATCCTTTTCCCCACCTTTTGTTCACTACTCTCATCCCATAGGTATTGGCTCTAATGGACACAGATAGACCACACAAGGTTGCCCCAGACACTTTTCTTGCTTAACAAATCCTTCTGTCCCTAGAGAGAGGAAACAATTATAAACAAAGATTTACCTTGTACTTCAGTATCTGGCATAATCTCCAGGGGAATATTCATGCATTGAGCATCACAGTATATCAAAAAGTTAGTCAAGGCAAAGAGAACACCTAACATGGTATTCTATTTTAAAAAAAGAGAAGAGATTAAAAAATTAAAGATGGGTAGGGAAGGGAAATAGCTACAGTTTTTTTTCCAAGTTTTATTACTGATTTCCCATTTTCTTCCATAGTCACTGCCCAATATACAGTTCCTCATCCTAGCAAATGATCCTTCCTTTGTAATAACAAAGTCCAAAAAGGGCATTGGACATGGAGTCAAGAAGACTTGAGTTCAATTTGGCCTCAGACACAATTGTGCGACCTATGATAAATAATTTAGTCTGTCTGCCTCAGTTGCCTCATCTATAAAATGGGAACAATGACAGCCTACTTAGAGTTCATTAAGTCAAGTACTCTCATTTTACAGAAAAGAAAACTGAGGCATTTATAAGACTCTGTCTTGTTCAGAGTCCCCAAATTAATAGCTGATACATATTTCAAGCCTTTGTCATATTGAGTCCAAATACCTATTTAATTTCTGTATATTTTGCCTTCTGTGTGACTACTCATTTTTTTTAACTTTTTTTGTGTTGAATGTAGTTTTTATTGTATCATGATCTGAAAACAAAGCATTTACTATTTCTGCCTTCTTGCATTTAATTTTGAGGTCTTTATGTCCTAATTTATGGTCAATTTTTGTATAGGTTCCATGAGGTGCTGAGAAGAAAGTATACTCCTTTCTATCACCATTCAGGTTTCTCCAAAGATCTATCATACCTAATTTTCCTTATGTTCTATTTACCTTTGTAATTTCTTTCTTATTTGTTTTGTGATTTGATTTATCTAATTCTGAGAGTGCAAGGTTGAGATCTCCCACTATTATAGTTTTGCTGTCTATTTCTTCTTGCAACTCTCTTAACTTCTCCTTTAGGAAGTTAAGTGCCATACCACTTGGTGCATATATGTTTAGTATTGATATTGCTTCATTGTCTATGCTATACTTTAGCAGGATATAGTTTCCTTCCTTATCTCTTTTAATTAGATCAACTTTGCTTTTGCTTGATCTGAGATAAGGATGGCTACCCCTGCTTTTTTGACTTCACCTGAAGCATAATACATTCTACTCCAGCCTTTTACCTTTACTTTATATGTATTTCCCTGCTTAATGTGTTTCCTGTAAACAACATATTGTAGGGTTCTGACTTTTGATCCAGTCTGCTATCCACCTCCACTTAATGGGAGAGTTCATCCCATTCACATTTACAGTTAAAATTACTAATTCTGTATTATGTCAAAATGTTTGTGGCAGCCCTTTTTGTAGTGACTAGAAACTGGAAAATGAATGGATGACCCTCAATTGGAGAATGTTTGTTATATGAATGTTAAATTATGTTATATGAATGAATCTTTATTATCTGAGAGGTCTTCCCATCCAAACAAGAAGCCTCTTCTGCAGAACTAACTACTAATAATATCGAATGACTTTATGGTTCCCCTACCCCATACCACAGATTTGAGCAACCTGTGTTCATTAAATCCTAAAATGGAATATTATTGTTTTGTAAGAAATGACCAGCATGATGAATACACAGAGGCTTGGAGAGACTCACATGAACTGATGCTGAGGGAAATGAGCAGAACAAGGAGACCATTATACACTTAAAAAATGATACTGTATGAGGATGTATTCTGATGGAAGTGGATATCTTCAACAAAGAGAAGATCTAATTCATTTCCAATTGATCAATGATGGAAAAAATCAGCTACACCCAGAGAAGGAACACTGGGAAATGAGTGTAAATTGTTTGCATTTTTGTTTCTTTTCCCAGGTTATTTTTACCTTCTGAATGAAATTCTTCCTGTGCAACAAGAAATTCAGTTCTGCACACATATATTGTATCTAGAATATACTATAACATATCCAACATGTATAAGACTGCCTGCCATTTAGTGGAAGGGGTGGAGGGAAGGAAGGGAAAAATCAGAACAGAAATGAGTGCAAGGGATAATGTTGTAAAAAATTACCCATGCATATGTACTGTCAAAAAAAATTATAATTATAAGTTAAAATAAAATTTCAATAATTAGAAGAAAAAACTTGGGAAATTAAGCCTGGAGAAGAGATGATTTAGGGAAGACATGGATATTGTTTTCAACTATTAACATAGTTATCACATGGATAGAAGGGTACCTCTTAAGGGCTGGTAAGAATAAAAAGTCCTGGAATCTTGTAAGTTTCATTTTGAAGTCTTATTTTTTTAATTTAACTTTTTTTTTGTGCTGAGGCGATAGGGGTTGTGACTTGCCCAGAGTCACACAACTAGGAAATATTAAGTATCTGAGATTAGATTTGAACTCAGATCCTTCTGACTTCAGGGCTGATGCTCTATCCACTGCACCATCTAGCTGCCCCTATCATTGTGAAGTCTTAAAACTGAAAAAGGGAGGGAGAAAACTGATTTTAATGATAAGGTAAATCTGATATAAATGAGGAAAAAAGGTTCCATTTTCCAAGGACATCAGTTTAGTTAGCCACACAAGCCAATTGTATAACAAATCCTAACCAGTCTCCTTAGCTAGGCAGTGGACCCTGAATACAGGAGAGAACAAAAGGAGTGTTAAAAGCAAACAATTAACAAGATGTCAAGTAGGAAATACAATTAGGTAGTCTGATTTCTATTTGGAGGAAAGATTAGAGATTTTCCAAATTGGGAGAGGGATTTAGGGAATTTGGAGAATTAGGAGTGGGAAGCAGGTAGCCCCTCCAGATTTGAAACAGGATTCCACTCAATTCCCAAGATTAGTAAACAAGTGGATTCATAGGAAAATGAAATGTAGTCTCAAAATGAGTCAATTTTACAAAACGAGTCAGTTTGGTTCATATCATTCCCCTAATTCTCTTAATTCCCTTTTTGATTCAAAGGTGAGGAGGCAGGCCACTCTCCCAAGCATCTCTTCTTTATAAGTAACCTTTGTCAGGTTCTTAATGTGCTCATGGTCACAATCAACAATATGTATCAAGAAAAGCACATAAAGAAACATCCTCTTACATGTTTGTATACCTGATAGAAAACCTAAAAACAAGAATAGTGATTTTCCCTAAGGATACAAACCTTGTTAAATTCATAATATGGAAACAAAGTCAGGTTAGAAACCAAAGTGCTTGGAGGGCCCACAAGGAACTCATTTGGAGAGAGATTTACATGTTAATAAGATAACTAAGAAAACTTAGCAAATATAAACACTGTGAAACAGGATCACATTTTTCTATTAATTGACACAAAGTTTCCTTGTATCCTAGCACACACTCCTCCAAATGCCCACTGATTAATTTCATCTTGAGTCCCAGATATCCCATGTCTGATCCCTGGAAATACTTTCTCTTGGACATTCTAGAATAGAGCTCATTTTCAGTACAGTTCTGAAGGGGATTCTGTTTCTCTGGTTCTTAGTAACTTATAAAAATTCCCAGATAATTTTGCTAAACTTCAGTAACAAGAAAATACCATTTAGGACAATCTCTTTAATTTGATTTTCCAGTTACTAGTTCATATGATGAACATCAGCTCAATCTTTATGGTTCTGATGCTAGTAATAACAGAGATGTAAGAAGAACATCAAAATAAGAACACATAATTCACCAAAATCTTCAGAGTATTTCAGTTTTTACATATGACTTGCTTTTTCTTTTTTTACCAAATTACTTACCTGATATGGAATTTCAAAAATAATTGACAAAGATCAGAATTGTAAAATGAGTCCTGTCTTTTAAAATCATCAGAAAGATAATTTAAAAGTAGAAAAATAATTTTGAATCTCTTTACAATTATCAATACAATTTTATATAGGTGAGATCTTTAATCCAAATTTGAAAACTTCGTGCATATGTAAAAACACTTAAACAACTACCAAAATAAACAAAACTAAAAATAATATCAAATTATAGTCCTTAGAGTATTTATTGAAATAGAAAAGCTAATTCTACTTATTTATTAGTTACAATTATGACTACTAATTACAATTACACTCATAACAACTTAAGGCTTCAATATTATTGGTTTTCTCATGTTTCCCCCAAAGCTCTATGTATATGTTATATATGCATGCATTCAAGTATATGTCTATATGCATATGTATATATAGATTTTTACATGTGTGTATAGATATCTATATCTTTATATTTTTATACATGGTTAATTGTAGCTTGCTTGGGTGAAGTAGGAGGGATGAAAGGGGAAAAAAAGAACAAAATAAAAAAATATACAGTAGAGCAAAGTCATGAATATAACGTCTTCTATTATCATATATGATTTCTTGAAACCGAAGTCTATTATTAAATATTTTGAATATTCCATGATGTTCTGCTGAGCATGACAATGGTTTTTTCTTTTTCTGTCTTTCTTATTCCATTTTGTTTTTTCTTGTTTTGTATTTACTTTGAAATAAAATGATTAAAACATAAACAAAAAATAAACTTGTAAATTCCTCCCATTTGACAAAGAATGGTAAAATGGATCCTATTTATTTAGTTTAGTTTTAGAGGTTATCAAACTTCAGGACTTTAGAATTCTACAACATGTATTGAGAAGGACTGATAAATTACTAAGAACTAGCCTAAATGGAAAGTCTTAAAGGAACTCACCAATCAGGGATCTTAATTGCTCTTTGCAACTTTTCCTTTAAACAATGAATAATAATTATCATTATTATTTACTTTAACGCAAAATATGTCCAAATAAATGTTTAACAATTCAAATATCTGCTTTAAAAATCATATTTTTAACAGCTAAATCCAACATATCCATATTAAAAGAGAATGTATTTAACTAATAATATTTCTGAAATGGTTTCACAAGCTTTACAACATATAAAAAAATCACAAATACATGCAAAGAAACTTGTTTTTAGATAACATCAATTCAGCCAAATTCACTTCCAAATTATCTTCCATAGGAAATCACTCATATTATCATCTTTGGCATTTTATACTAACCACTTCTGAAGCCTGTAATAAACTTATACAATAGGTAACAACTACTTAGTCATTACATTCATTTAAAGAAACAATAAACATAGATAACATTTATATAGTATTTACTGTATGCCAGGCATTATGTTAAATACCTCAAAAGGTTTATATAATTTAATCCTCACAATAACTCTTGGTGGTAGATGTTAATCCTATCCTCTTTACAAATGCAGAAGCAGAGGCAAACAGAAAATTACTTGCTTGAGGTCACACAACTACACAATTTCTGAGATCAGAGTTTGTTAGTTTCTATGAACCATTCATTTTTCTAAATGTTTTTTTGCATTAGATGTCAGAATTAAGAGGACATTTTGACACACCATAATTTAATTACAGGACAAATCTCAACTAAATCAAATGTGAAATTAAAAAAATTATATATATATATATATATATATATATGTATAATATATGAAATTATATATTACATATAATATATATAAAAGGAATATATAAATATACATGTACATACATACATATATATATATATTAACAATCTGAATTTCTTTAATGTCAGTTTTAATGCCATTCTCTGCCCTTGGTCCCAGAATAAAAATTTTTCCAGGATGTTCACATCAGAACACTACTCCCAGATTCTATAATTTCCCCCAAGGTAACTTCCACAACAAAACAGAGGTTATTTTCCCTAAGGTGATATCTCCTATATTGAGGAAGTTTGCCTTACTTAACCTACTGTCTTGAAGGGACTTGCTTTAGAGGGAGTTCTTAACCACAATAACATGGAAGCTTACCTTATTTTAGAAACTGAGACTGAGGGGAATTTGACCTTCAGAGGCAATCTTCCTTGAAGAAGTCCCTCAAAGAAATGTCCAGAATGCTCAAGGGAGATTTTAAAAAAGACTTCCAGTGTGGGTTCTTACTCAACCTGATTGAATTTGCCAAAAATTGTAACAGATGAAATCTGAAATAACCAAGGAAACAAAGTTTGGGCTTCCAAGCATATCAATTTATTAAGCAATGAATGCCAATTGTAGAACAAATTGGGAACAGGCTTCCCCAGCTGGGCAATAGATCCAAAAATACAGGGGAAGATAAATTTTTATGTGTTAAAAGTGAACTATTACAAGGTTAAGCAATGTTTTCTAATTGGAAGAAAAAATACCAGTTGGGAGGGGCCCTTAGGAAATTTTGGGAATAGGGAAGGGGTAGAATGAACAAATGTACTTTCCAGGATGTGAAACAGCATATCATTCAATGCTTAATTAGCAAGTAGGTAAAATTTACAGGAAAATGAAACTGAAATCTCAAAATGGAGTCAGTTTTATAGATGGAATCAGTTTGGTTTAAGCAGTTCTCACAGCTCCCCACCAAACTAGTAAGGTTTCATAAAAAGTAGCTATAAAAGAGGCCCCTAGAAATTCATACAATACAAAAACACAATGAAAGAACCAGTTATAAAATACATGGCTTCAAATATTAAAAAAATGAAGAAAGTATGAGTAATAATCAGGGTTAAAAAGAGATACAAATGTCACAATTCACATTTGATTTAATAGTTCCTCCATAATGCTACTGTTTCTCTCTATAGATTATCTCCAGTTTATCTTTTATATATCTTGCTTGTGCATAGCTATTGGAACTACAAACAATGTCTCTCATTAGACAATGAGTTCCTTGAGAACAGGGAGTATTTTATTTATTTTTTTCCTTTTTTATATTCCCAATACTTAGCATATAGTAATATGCTTGTTGACTTGATTATAACTTAGTGGATGAGAATCCAACAAGAAAAAACTTTGAAAAAGGTATACCTTATTCAAAAGGAATATAATGATGGAATTTGGAGGAGGTTCAAAAAAGCATTGCTGTAGACCACACTTATTAGAGGGCTGATGATGGACTTATTTTGAGAGAGAAGATTTGCATGTCATCAAGGTAACCAAAAAAACTCAGCAAATATAAACACCATGAAACAAAGGGTCTAAGCAATATAATGATAATCACCAATTCTAAATAACATCAAGTCTCCTTGTATCCTAGTAATCCATTCCAAATGTCCACGTATCATTTCATCTTGAGTCCCAAATGGCCTATGTCTGGTCCCAAGAATTATCTTCTTTTAGAATTCTAAAATAGGCTTCATACTCAGGATAGCTCTGAAGTGGGCCCTGCTTCTCTGGTTCTTAATAACTATAAAAATTCCCAGATAATTTTGCTAAAAGAAGTTCAGTAAAAAGGCAATACAATTTAGGACAGACTTTAGTACTTTAGAAATTTAGAATATGCATTCAGAAGGACTCATAGTATTTTATGAACCAGCCTGAATGCAAAGTCTCAAAGGACCTCACAGGAAAAGATATCTTAATGGATCTACAAAAATTTTTTCTCCAAACAATAAATTTATTCTTATTATTATTATTAATTTTAAAGCCAAATATTCCCTATTTAATACTTAACAGTTTTCAAAGATCTCTTTTAAAAATCACATTCTATTAACAGCTAAAGTTATCTAGCAGTTCAAAGTTTCCAGATTAAAAGTGAATTTATTTGTCTAATTGCATTCTAAATAATATTTTCTCAAATTTCACAAAAAAAGAAAAAAATTTACCAACACAATAATCATGTACTTATAATATGAAACCAAACTTATTCTCAGAAGACATCAATTCAGTTAAATGTGCTTCTAAATTATCTTGCTTAGAAAATCACTCCTTGTATCACCTTTTACTTTTCATACTAATCTCCTCTGAAAGATATTATAGGGTTAATGAACATGTAGCAATTATAGTCAATTAAAGAAATAATAAGAACCATAGACAAAATTTATATGTGTTTGCCGTATGCAAGGCACTTCATTAAGCATTTCAAAATCGTTATATCATTTAATTCTCACAATAACCTTGGGAGATGGGTGCTAATCCTATTCTCTTTACAAATGAGGAACCAGAAGTAAAATTACTAGTTTAAGGTCACACAGCTAATACATTTCTAAGACTAGAGTATAACACAGATTTCCCTGTTCCATTTGTTTTTCCGGCTTTTTTAGTTTGTTTTTTTTTTTTTTTTTTTTTTTTTTTTTTTTTTTTTTGCATTTGATGCCATAATTAATTAAATAACATATTTAATTGTGGTAATTAACATATTAATTAACATTTTGTTAACATTAATTAACATTTTTTCAACATATCATGATTGAGTTACAGAACAAATCTAAATCAAATAAAATCTGAGTTTCTAACCACAAAATCAAAATCTGTTTTTTTTAGGGCTATTAGCTACCTGTGCTTTGAAATGTAAAGCCCAAAGTGAACAAGTAACTCATTTTCAAAGGTTTATGATAACAGTTTAATTTTTTCATAAATGAAAAAAAGAAGAAGCTAGGATCTTTGATTCACAAATGCTGCTCAAAAGTACTCTTTTGAATTCCAATGAATTTGGGCTTTCCCAGCCCCCACCGGATCTGAGCTAACTTGATCTGAGCTCCCTCACTATCTGCTCAGGTTTCCCCAATCCCCACAAACAGCTTCTTCCTTATCTAAAAACCAATTGGATAGTATTCAATTTTAACACTGGCTAAAACCCACCAGTAGCCTGGGACTCCACCCACCTTCAAGATCACCAAGAGCCCCCATTATAAAAAGGGAATCCTGGAGCCCATTCTAGGCAGGAGCCCCAAACATGGTATCCTTCCAGCCATGTAAGGGTTCCTGTTTGCCTGGTGACCAGCTCTGGCCCTGGCGTCTTTCTTCTTTTACCCTTACTTCCAAATCCCTACAATAAATCTTTTTTATCAATCTAGGTTTTCGGGCCTGCAAATACATCACTAGGCTGTATTTAACTATGTATCCTTGCACCGAATCAAAAGGGGTTACCTCTTACCTAATTCTCATCATGTGGTGGTCCACACGGGGAACCCTGACAACTGGTCCCCTGAAAACTGACCTTAACCTTTTCAGGTCTCTCAGAACCAATCTGGGTTCTCAGCTGTTCGTGCAGCTTCCAGGAAGAATATCTGTATTCCTACCAGGGAATCTGGAACTCTGGCTAAGGTAAAAGACTTTTTTCTTTCCCTATCTTGCAGTGGACATCCAAGCCACTTTAGGTTTGGGTCATTGTTAGAGCTCTACCTCATTCAGGCACAATTCCTTACAAATTGCTGCGGTTTGACAAAAAGCCTCCTTCTCTCTCTCTCTCTCTCTCTCTCTCTCTCTCTCTCTCTCTCTCTCTCTCTTTCTCTCTTTCTCTCCCTCTCTCTCTCTTTCTCTCTCTTTGTCTCACTCTCTCTCTCTCTCTTTGTCTCTCTCTCTCTCTTTCTCTCTCTCTCTCTCTCTCTTTGTCTCTCTCTCTTTCTCTCTCTTTGTCTCTCTCTCTTTCTCCCTTTGTCTCTCTCTCTCTCTTTGTCTCTCTCTCTCTCTCTCTCTCTCTCT
The DNA here is from genome assembly GCF_048593235.1 of Sminthopsis crassicaudata. Taxonomy (NCBI): domain Eukaryota; kingdom Metazoa; phylum Chordata; class Mammalia; order Dasyuromorphia; family Dasyuridae; genus Sminthopsis; species Sminthopsis crassicaudata. Next base: position 626,080,591 of record NC_133618.1, read on the forward strand.
CTCTCTCTCTCTCTCTCTCTCTCTCTCTCTCTCTCGATAGCAGAAAAGCTGCAAGAATTTGGAAAACTAATAGTTTTTACCTGTTCACAATCTAGATACATCTCTGCCTCTTAAAAAACTATTTCTTAGCAGATGCTTGCTTTGAAGAAACACCCTCCAGAAGATAAAAGACCTTCTTTTGCAAGACATTTCTAATCACTTTTCTCTCCTCAGAAAGCTGGCTCCAAACTCTGAGACACACAGGGTAAAGTGTCACTTCTTCACCTCTTTCCCCCACCATGTAGCCATTCTGAGGACCCCATCCCTCTTGGGGGGCCCAGGCCAGCAATCTGTTTTTTCTGCGCTTGAGCCCCTATCCCACTCCACTGTAGTGGTCAGGCTGTAGCCACAAGGAGAAAGGTCACTGGATTGGGGTGAATTTGGAGAGATGCCTTTGCCTGGCTGCTGCTCCCTGAACAAAGGTATGAGCTACCCTGAAGTTCCACCATGAGCTCTTGCCATCCAGGAAGCATTGGGTAAGATAACTTGTCTTTCTTTCCCTGTCCTCTCTCTTTTTCAAACCTCTCCCATGTGGCTTGGCAACCTGCCATTTAACTGTACAGTGGGGAATTGGGGATTCAAAATTTTAAAATAGGAGCCAAAGCTTTCGGGTCTCTCAGAAAGCAAGCTTGTTTCATACATTATAAGGCTTGCCCCATACATTTTAAAATGGGACTTCGTTTCCCTGATTTGGTCATCCTGCATTAGAGCAATGCCTCTCATCACAGCTTTTCACTGTATCAGCCTTAAAATTATTTTCCATGCTCTCAAAGCTGTCTACAAAGACAGAAGATTTTAAAATGCCCACTTTTTTACTTGGCTTCAGGGTGCACTTACCTGCTTGTGGAGAGATAATGCCTCTCTGCATCTCACTTTCCTACCTAACCTTACAACTGATTCTTTTGCTCCTAGTACACTCTCCTATTTTTCTCCATTGGCATTCTATGGTCCCTGCCAACAATTTAACATTTCTTTTCTAAGCTCTGCCCTGGCCAGGCTGGAGCTTCAAGAAAGACCTTTAAAATGATGGCTGGGGAATAAAATTCCAAATCAAGAAAAATTAAATTTATTGTTAAGAGAGTAAATATGACTTCTGTCTCCATCTTATTCCCTGAACTACAGCACTGAATTAGTTGGGAAGACAGAGTGTATTTGAAAACTCCTTAACTACTTTCGATTTGGCGCCTCTCTAGAATCTTTCTCTGTTCTGTTCTGCCACAGTTCTCTTTTACTGACTCAGTTTCCCTAAACTGATCTCTATCTTGCCTCAGGTTCTCTGGCATTTCAGTCCAAGGAGCCCAGGGTCTATAGAATATGAATAAATTCTCCTTTAATCTGTCTCTTAATGCAGAGACAAACTCTGGGCTTCAGAAATAGCTGACACCTGAACTCTGGGTAGGAATTCCAATCTCTCTCTCTTTAATCACTCAACTGCCAACTTTCCTTTCAGGAGTCATGAATCTTCAGTTAGGGTCTGACTTTTCTAAACTCTCCAACACCCCACACTCAACCCTCTAAAGGTTGGGTGAGGCAGAATCTTTCGTCTTTCAACTGAACCACTGTTCTCTGCTAAGCATCTAGTTACCCTGGGGTGAAGGCTAGCTGCCTTCTTCCTCCTGCCTCTTGAAAATGGAGTAGGGAATGGGCCATGTGGAATTCCTCCACACCCACCTTCCACAGAGGCTTGGCTTTGTAAAAGATCACCAGGTAGACCTGCCTTTAAGCTAATTGATCTATTTTTAACTGGGATTTGTTAAAAAATGTTTAACAATTGCTGTATGAGAGAAACTTTAACTATAGCTGTATGTTTGAGGGATTTTAGGAAATTTACTAAATCTGTTATGTATGATTTGATAATTTCTGTAAACAAGGGGAGGAAGGAAACTGATTACACCTGGTCAGGAAATTGGGAAAAACTGATGTATTTTTCTTAGGCATTTCTGCCCTGCCCATATTTTATTAAGTTCAGACTGAATTAGAAACTATTTTATTCTTTGCTTAAAGTTTACTGGGTTATGTTTTAACTTTGAAATACCTTATTCAGTCTTTGGGATTATTCTTTAGAAACAACCAAAAATCAGACACCTGACCAAGGACTGGCAGCCTCTCTGATCTGTTTCTCCACTCCTATTACACCAGTTTCTTAATTACTATTTCAGCATTTCGATATCATGACTCTAATAGTTTGGGGTGGCCTGTCTTGGCCTAACTGCATAATTTGCTCAGAATCTGTTTCCTACTACCAGCTCCTGTTCCTTGGACAGGTGGAGCTCCTCTAAGCCCCATTTTTACCTCCCCTAGAGCCCTTGACAGACTCAAGAGAGGCTGAGTTTAATGCACAAATGACCACGGACCTAAAGACTTTCCATCTCTGGCTGAGATGCCCCCCAACTGAAGAGATTCAAACAGGGAAGCTTGTGTGTCTCCCTGAATGAGGAATGCTGTTTGATGCTATAATTCTGGGGTTATCAGGGAGAAACTGATTATCGCCATAAATCCTTGTATTTTTATAGTATTAGTCTGATTTATTTATTATTGTCCTAACTCACTTTCCCTAATTATCCTGACTCAGCCCTGCCTCAGTTTTCTTGCTTCTTAGTTCTGCCAAAACCTCCCTCTGCCTGCTTATCAGAATACCTGATAAGCTTAAAAGAACTTAGATTTAGAATATCAGAATGCCTCTCCTATCCCAAGATATCAGAATGTCTTATCAAGATGCTTCTTCTCTGTGATTATGTCACCTCAATAGTCTGACTGCTCTTGCCTCTATTTCAGTCTTTCTGATTTACTGTTCATGAGGTTTTGTTTTTCCTTTTCAAAAACCCATACCCTTTTTCTATCAGCGAGGTGAACAGCTCAGTTTCTTGGGACTTGATTGATGCTGTTTGGAGCTCAAAATGCTCAGCTGGGTATTTACATTAAGAATGTCATTTGTAAAATAATCCTGCAAAATTGACAAAATTAAAGTTTTTCGTCATTATCTCTCTTGGGGATGCCCAAAAGGGAATGAAAAGCTATAGAATCGAGGGGAGACCTGGGTTATACTCACTTGCCTTGAAAAACTCCACTGAACAGATTAGCTAATCTATCTCCACCCACCTTGAAAGGAGCTTCCTTTGCTGGTAGTGAGACACACCCACCAAAGCTAGCTCCTTTCAAATCAAAAGAGGTTGGGAAAGAGCAATAAAATTCCTTAGCCTGGGTTTCTGCTACTTTAAATGTGATCCAAAATTTGGTAGGATTTATTTCTAAAAGTTGAACTGCTATTTCTAAGAACTTCTTGAATTCTTTTATGTGGAATTGGATAGTCTGTATCAGTTTAAATTGATTGTATTGTATTGGGTCAGAGCCTCTAAAATAATAAGGTTTTTTTTTTTTTTAAAGGGGTTACCCCTTACCTAATTCTCATCACTTATCCGGACTGAGTTTGCAAAAAATGTGATGGGTGAAATCTGACATAGCTAAAGAAACAAAGATTCAGGCTTCCAAGCATGTCAATTTATTAAGCAATGAATGCCAATTGCAGAACAAATAACAGGCCTCCTCAGGTTGGTACTAGATCCCGAATATAGGGGAAGATAAATTTTTATGCATCAAAAGTAAACAATTAATAGATGTCAACTAGGATACAAGATTAGGTAATCTCCTTTCTATTTGAAAGAAAGATTAGAGACTTTATGAGTTGGAAAAGGCACCTGTGGAGTTTTCGGAATTGGGAAGGGGTGGAATTAATATGTGTACTTAACAGCATGTTAAACACCATGTCACTCAATTCCTGATTGGCAAATAGATAGAATTTACAGGAAAATGAAAAAGAAGTCTCAACCGTCAATTTTACAAGACAGAATCAGTTTGTTTCAAATAATTCCCATAATTCTCTACCAAATTAGGTTTCATAAAGTATAGACATAATATAAAAAAAATCAGAAATACCCAGAAATTCACATAAAACAAAAACAAACAAACAAACAAAAAGAACTACTAATAAAACACATGGCCTCAGCTGGAAATACATGAACAAAGTATGAGTAATCACCAGGGCTAATATGAGATCCTAATGCCATAATTCACATTTGACTTAATAGTTCCTCTACAACGCAAAGCTTCTTTTCTTGATTATCCCCAATTTATCTCCTATATATCTTATTTGTACATAGCTATTTGAACAATAAGCCAACAATCCCACTCATTAGACTGTGAGCTCCTTGAGAACAGGCAATATTTTATTGTGTGTGTGTTTTGTTTTTTTTTTTACAAAATATATGCATGGGTAATTTTTCAGCATTGATAATTGCAAAATCTTTTGTTCCAACTTTTCCCTTCCTTCCTCCCATCCTCTCCCCCAGATGGCAGGTAGACCAATATGTGTTAAATATGATAAAGTATATGTTAAAAACAATATACACATATATGTCCATACAGTTATTTTGCTGTACAAAAGGAAACGGATTTTGAAATAGTGTACAATTAGCCTGTGAAGGAAATCCAAAATGCAGGTGGATAAACATAGAGGGATAGGGAATTTTGCGTAGTGCTTCATAGTCATCTCCCAGAGTTCTTTTGCTGGGTGTAGCTGGTTCAATTCATTTACTGCTCTATTGGAACTGATTTGGTTCATCTCATTGTTGAAGAGAGCAACATCCATCAGAATTGATCATCCTATAGTATTGTTGTTGAAGTATATAATGATCTCCTGATGCTGCTCATTTCACTCAGCATCAGTTCATGTCAATCTCCCCAGGCCTTTCTGAAATCATCCTGTTAGTCATTTCTTACAGAACAATAATATTCTACAACACTCATATACCACAAGTTATTCAGCCATTCTCCAATTGATAGGCATCCACTAAGTTTGCAGATTCTGGCCACTACAAAGAGGACTGCCACAGACATTTTTGCACATGTGGATCCCTTTCTCTTCTTTACGATCTCTTTGGGATATAAGCCCAGTAGTAACACTGCTGGATTAAAGGGTATGCACAGTTTGATAACTTTTTGAACATGGAAAGGTAACCTTTTATTTTTTTTTTTGGCCTTTTTTAATATTCCCAGTACTTGCCATATAATAGGTACTTCATGAATGTTTATTGTTTTGATTAAACTTAGTGGGATGAGAATACAACTGGAAAACAACTTCGAAAGGGTATACTTTATTCAAAAGGAACATAAGATATAGAAGTTAGGTTAGTCAAAAGATTGTTGCAAGAAAACAAAGAAAGTGTTCCCTCTATAAATCTACTCTCATACAGTACATCAGTTCTTTCTCTGTAGGTGAATATAATTTTTCATTGTAAGGCCTTGGAAAATGTCTTGGATATTGATCAGAATTGTTAAGTCATATAAAGATGAACTATAAAACTTTTTTAAAAAATCAAATGAGGAATTCTCCTTTTTTATCTTCCTTTAATCTTTATTTTTAAAAATTTTTATCAGGAATTCATACCTTTAGGCCAGACAACAAATTGTGGTAAAGAAGAGAACATTATTAATCTTTAAGAAATGATTAATAAGAGATTAGAGAAATCTGGCTAGATCTGTGTGAACTGATATAGAGTGAAATAAACAGGGTGAGGTGAACAATGTACAGAATGAATATAGTGATACATATGGAAAGAATAAAAACCCTAAAAAGCTTCTGAATTCAGAGGAGCTATAATGACTAATTTTGATTCCTGAGATGAGAGAGCAAAATATAGTTTTCCTCTCTTGTCAGAAAAATGAATGCTTATGTATGTAGAATATTGTATATGATGTGCTACAATGAATGCTTAGAATCATATTGATAAGGGTTTGAAACAAAGCATCAGCCATTAACTCTGTGATCTTAAACAAGCCAGAGTAAGGTCAGGTGTGGTCTCTAGGCCTATTTCCTCATCTGTAAAATCAGCATGCTACACTTATTGAAATGTCAGTCTAACTTTTCAGCTGTAGATCTAGGAATCTAAGATTCTTAATTGTTTAACTGCCTTGTCTAGTTTTGCTTGACTATCTTATGAATAATAACACTGATGGGATTCTGATTATTGCCCCAGGTTACCAGGCTTCTGTGCCTGGAGCCCCACAGAAATCATTAATCATGGGTCTCATGAACAATGAGCAAACTGGTATATTCTATAACCACATCACCAGGTTACCACATGACAGTTATCACAAAATATAATACAGAAATCAGCCAATAAGAAAGTAGCCTCAACAAGGCAAAACATTACAAGACAAGCTTCAATAAATCTTTCCCCCATATTGCACCTGGAAGTTCCCCTTCTTTGCTATCTGAAGCTATGCTAGTTACATGATTCCTATACATAATGCCCACTTAAGTGGGTTTTTTTTCTAGATGCATTCTGGATAATTGCATGCACGGTTCCACCAAGGCTTTCGGACCTCTCTATGTTAGCAAACTTCTCCTATAATCACAAAATTTACTTCTCATGTAAGCAGCACCATTTACTGTATAACAATCCCTGTCTTGCTTTGCTAGGCTGCTGATTCCTTGGCCCATCTAGTGAGTGTGTAAATCTCATTAACATGCTTTTGCTTAGATTGGAGACTATATGATCCTGAATTCTTTCACAGGTGATGCCATGAGACATACCTAATATCTCAATAGCACTTTAAAAATGCTTTTTATTTTCAAAATACATGCAAAGATAGTTTTCAACATTCACCCTTGCAAAACCTTGTGTTTCAAATTTTTCTCTCTTCCTTCCTTCCCTCCCCTAGACAGCAACTAATTCAATATGTGTTAAATATGTACAATTCTTCTATAAATACTTCCATATTTATCATGCTGCACAAGAAAAATCAGGTCAAAAAGGGGAAAATGAGAAAAAAACAAGCAAACAACAACCAAAAAAAGAAAAAAACTATGTTGTGATCCACATTCAGTTCACATAGTCCTCTCTCTGGGTATAGATGGCTCTCTGCATCATAATCTAATAGAACTGGCTTGTTGAAAAGAGCCACGTTTGTCAGGTTTGATCATCATATAATCTTCTTGTTGTACAGTACTTTTCAAATATTTTTTGGCTTGATTCACTGCCTTCTCCTCCCACATACACTTTGTTATTTCAAAAGAAGTATGGGGATAGTCTAACCTACAGTAAAAGAAACTGAGGAAGAATTCTGACACAAGGTACTTTATTAATACTTGATGGTCCCTTCCAATGAAATATACCTCTGATTTTCTTCATGATAGGAAATGTTCTTTTCTTCTGTGACTGTATATTTTTAGAGTTTAATGACCAAACATGCAAAAGAAGTATGGAAAAGTACTGAATCTCATTGGTTGGCATATGATGCATAAGCTAAAAGAGACAAAAATGACATGTCAGCAGGGTCAGGAGTTAGGTGAAACAAGAAATATTTTGACTTACAACAACAGGACACTTGCTCTTGAATAAAAGAGGAGAAACAAAAATAAAATGAAGGACTTTCTATGTAATTGAGCCATTCCTGTCATACTGGGCTTGATCACCATGACAAAGAAAAACAAGGGTGCCGAGCCTTTCTGTAAAGAAACAAATGAAATCAGATTCTACAGTTCACATTTTTGTATCCTAATATACAGAACTTATAAGCACTACTCCTGTGGAGTCACATCAATTGATTGATAATGATTTGAATATAGTTGGGGTCCAAATAAATTATTTCTCACAGAAAGTTCCATTGCCAACCATATATTGGGCACTGACTGTGGACTAAAAAGCTTCAAAACTTAAAAAAACAACCCAAAAACCTTGAGCTATTCTCTTCCCACCTACCTTCAACTTTTATCTTTTCCTTTTTTGAATAAAATGCTATACAACGTATTTTCTTTGCCTTGGCTATCTTTGTGATATTATGTGATATGATATATTGTGTGCTACGTGATACACTTCTAAATGTCAGTAGAGTGAACAATCTGAAATGTAAAATCTTTGTTTGCAACTGATTCCTGTGTCAAGGAAGAGGAAGATTTGTTTATCAGCAAAAATGAATGGGGCAAGGTTGATTGGTCTATCTGTGTCCATGAGAGCCAAGAACCATGGAATGAGAGTGGGGCCAAAAAGTAGGAAAAGTGGATTTGATCTAAATATGTACCTGATATGGAGAAAATAGCCATCTATCTAAAAATACATGTAGCATGCTTTCCCCACCATTGTTCTTCTATCAAATAATTAAAAGCTAATACTTATTTTCTAGTATGATAGAAGGGGCACCATATGTTAGTGGATAGAGAGCTTGGATTGAAATTTTAAAAACCTGGGTTTAAAATCTTACTTCTGACTTTTGATCAGCTTTGTGATGCTGGGCAAATCAATAGCCCTCTCAGTGCCTCAAGCACTTACCTATTTAGTCACTCAATTGCACAAGCATCTATTAAATAAATACTTTATGCAAGATATTGCAGCTACAAAGGCAAGATTAGTCATGGCAAGAGAATTAAGATGGAAAGAAAAGAAATCCTAATAATGTCCCTGCCTTCATGAAACTCATGTGCTACTGTTGATATGCTAACACATATCTTCCAAAGTAGTATATTGGATGTTTCCAGTTGGCACTATGAAGGCTCAGGGAATGATTAAAAGGCTGTTCTTGATTTAATGGGATTGTAAAACATTGGAGGAGTTTGTCAAGAGAAATTTTAGGACATTTTTGGAGATCTTTAAAAGTGCTCCAGATTTTTCATTGTTTGAATAGCTTAGTGTGGTATCTTTCAAGGTGGACTTAAGGACTTTGTAAAAATCTTTTTTGGAGTCATCAGTTGCAATTTAACAAATCTGCCATGTTCTGTCTTAGGTTGCAAGATAATGACAAAGTAGTGCACAAATTCAATACAAAAGTGGGAGAATTGTTCATGTCATTAATGACTTAGACCATATAGCTGTACCAAGTGAGTTCAAAGCTGATGTAAATGCACAGAATTTCTGATCTGGAAGGGATGTCAAGGTCTATAGTGTAGATTCAATCTGGGAACCAGAAATCCTTTCTTAACAAGTGGCCATTGGGCCTTGGTTTGAAAGTCTTTACTTACTTCCACAAAATGATTAATATCGAAATGTATTTTACATGATTGCACATGTGTAGTCTCTATCATGTTATTTATTATCTATTCAATATTGAATGGACAGGGGGAAAGTTAGAATTTGGAACTTAAAAACTTAAAAAAATTAATGTTAAAATAGTTTTAAATATAATTGGAGAAAATAAAATATTAACAAAAATTGTCTTGGATCTTTGTATTGCTGGAAATAGCTAAGTCATTTACAGTGGATTGTTATACAATATTGCTGTTACTGTGTATAGTGTTCTGGTTCTGCTCATTTACTTTGCATCAGTTCATTTAAATCTATCCAGATTCTTCTGAAAGCATCCTGTTCATCATCTATGATGTTAATGTAATAATTAATTTCAATCATACCATATTTTGTTTGACCATTCTCCAATCGATGAGCATCACCTCAACTTCCAATTCTTTGTGACCTAAAATAAAGCTGCTATAAATTTTTTTGTGCATATAGGTCCTTTTATTTTTTATTTTACCTCCTTGGGATAAAGATAGTATTGATATTGCTGGATCAAAAGAATATAAAACTGTCCCTTTGGGTATAGTTTCAAATTGTTCTTCAGAATGGTTGGTGCATTAGGGTCCCACTTTTTCCACTTCCCCTGAAACATTTGACATTTTCCTTTTCTGTCATATTAGCTAAACTGATAGGTGTGAGATGGTACCTCAGAGTTTTTAAATTTGCATTTCTCTAATTAATAGTGATCTGAAACATTTTTTTCATCCAACTATTTTTTTTCATCCATAGATCAGAGAGGTGAACCATTCCATACTCCCCTAATTTGCTCATGGTATTCCTATTTCTGTTCAAACCCATTTTGTCATTGTCTTCATAAATAGTGTGATATAGGCCTATATCTAGTTTCTGCCCTACTGTTTTTCAGTTTTCCAAACAGTTTTTCTAAAATAGTGAGGTCTTGTCCCCAAACTTTGGATCATTGCATTTATCAAATATTGTGTATTGTGTATCTAATCTATTCTACTGATCTACCTCTCTATTTCTTAGCCAGTGCCATATTATTTTTAATGATTACTGCTTTGTAATACAAGCTGAGATCTAGGATAGCTAGCTCCCTTTTCCCTGTTTTTCTAATTTGTTTATAATATCATTCTTTATATCTAATTCATGAACCCATTTTGACCTTATATAGGTATATGGTGTTAATTGTGGGTCAATGCCTACTTTATTCAATAGTAGTTTCCAATTTTCCAGCAGTGTTTGTCAGATAGTGAGTTCTTATCCCCAAAGCTCGGGTCTTTGGGTTTTTCAAACACTAGATTATTATAGTCATTGACTAATGTGTCTAATGAACCAAGAACTATTTCTTGGCCAGTACCAAATGGTTTTAATGACCACTGCTTTATCATATCGTTTTAGGTCAGAAACAGCTAAGCCACCTTTATTGACATTTTTTTTCATTAATTCCCTTGAAATTTTTGTTCTTCCAATTCCAATAATTACTTTGTAATTATTTTTTCTAGATCTGTAAGATAATTTCTTGGGTGTTTAATTGGCATGTCACTAGGGTCACTTTTTTCCTATTAAAATTCCCCTGATAATGGGAATTTTGTTATTACTTTTTCTAACACTATACAATATTTTTGGTAGTTTGAATGATATGATACTTAATAATTAGATTAATTTAGATAAATTTGTCATTTTCATTATACTGGCTTTACCTAATCAGAAACAACTGATATTTCCCCAATTATTTAGATCTGATTTATTTTGCTTGAAAAGTGTTTTGTAATTGTATTCATATAGTTCCTGGGTGTGCCTTGGTGGGTATAATTCTAAGTATTTGATATTATCTAAAATTATTTTAAACAAACTTTCTATTTCTTGCTGCTAGACATTTTCGGTAATGTATTTGTGTGTGTGTGTGTGTGTGTGTGTGTGTGTGTGTGTGTGTGTGTGTTTATTTGTATCTTATAACTTTGCTTATGTTGTTAATTATTTCAACTAGCTTTTTTTTTTTTTAGGTGATTCTTTGGGATTCTCCAAGTATATCATCCTATCATCCTATTTGCAAAAAGTGATAGTTTTCTTTCCTCGTCTATTTTCATTCATTCAATTTGTCTTTGCTTTATCACGGATCTTATTGAAATGATAGGTAAATATATTATTTCTCATTGGTAGAATGTTTTTCTAACTGTTGTTGTTACTACATCTTCTCAGTAAATGCCCCTTCTAAAACATGATACTACTATTAAATGGAAGGACACATTAGATAGAGGCTCATGAACAACAGTAGAAACTACAAGCACTTAGACAACTCTAGTAAGCTGGGGGAAGAAATAGTGTTCTTTCCTTGAGGAAGCAAACTTGTCAGTGGCAAATGAGTTTGGAGAATGAATTGCAGAGGAAATGCTACAGGTATTTTGCCTCTTTTTTTTTTATCATCAGAGCTTAGGATAGTACCTGGCCCATGGTAACAGTATTGATAGTAAGTCCTTAAGAAATGATGTTTCTTGATTGATTACTGAAAGAGGATTTGAGTTCATGTTCTCTGAGTCTAAATACATCACTTTTTATATAAAATTGTGTTCTCTTGGTAGGAGTCTTATAGAAATTTTCCCTCCTGCAAGACTGTTCCTAGGCTTAGAGTGAGAGGGACAATATCCCCTCATTCAGTCATTATTTCAAGAATACAACTGAAATGTTTAAATTGTCACTCTGTTATCTGTTGTTCTCCCTCTATGACTGAACAATGTCCCTTTTCTCTACTATATTTGTTTGATGCATTTTGTGATATTACTCAACTGAATGTTATTATCCTGGGTAAATATGTTACTTTATACCTATTAGGTAGCTGTCTATTATTTCTTGGGTTATTTGTAATCTTGATTCTTCTAGGCTTGAAGTCCTAGGATTCTCAACCATAGATTTGGGAGGGAAATAGAAGGCAAAAAATCAAATAGGATTTGAGTCCCAAAATGTATGCTTTAAGAATTTCGCCAAAGAAAGACCCCTGCTATATTGACTTTGGATATTAATTCTATAAAAGGAAAAGAACAGATCCATTTTATGCTATTGTATAATGTATTTTCTTTGGGTAATCATCAGACAATAGGTTACAGGAGATATGGTGACAATGTAGATGCCTAGAAGATCTCAGATGCCAGAGAAGTGCCACTTTGTGCTTTGAATCAGTGTACTTTTGATTTGACACTGCTTTGAATAGAAGGAAATACCCAAATGCTTCCCAGTTCCCTTTTTCTCTGAATTCCAAGAAAGGACCATTGCCTCAACCATAGACAAGTTCCATTGGGGTACAATGACTTTGGTAACAACTTTGTGAGGAGAAAGTATTCTTAACCTATAAACATTGAGACTTTACAGGCTTTAGAGGGATTGTTTTTTTCTATGACACTGTAACTACAGGTTTCCTTCTGGAATACTTTCTTGCACTTGACTTTGTCATAGACCAAAGGTTTCATCACCCTGTTGGTGGAAAAAATTGGCAAAAATTAGACAAAAATAGGTAAAATAGGGAATTAATGAATAAGTTATTAAGACTCTTACCTTTATTCCAAACAGCCTCTGATCATGAATCACCTCTCCTTCCTAACCAACCTATGAACATTTCAATCTACCCACTGGCACAGATGGAGAACATATTGGGCTCTAGGTTCTTAGTTCTAATTCTAGTTAGCTTGTAATAAAGGCCAGGGTCACACAGAAAAGAATTGTCTATCCTACATTTCAAATTGAAGGGAATCTTAAAAATCACCATGTCCAAACCTATCTATTTTTTTTTTTTTTAGAAATGAATGAATGTGGCTGAGTCTAGTCAAGTGACTTATTCAGGGTCATAGAGGTAATCAAATTATTAGTTGAGATTTCAATAGGAAAGAATCAAAGATCCTAGATTTCAAACTAGAAAAAACTTTAGAAACTCATCAAGGTCAAAACATTCTCCTTTTCTTTTTAATGCATTAGGCTCATAAAATTCAAATGACTTGCCCAAGGCCACACAAACAACATACATGTGTCTGAGGAAAGTTTTAAACTCAGATCTTTGCAACACCAAGCTCCATGCAGTGTCTCCAGTAGAGAGATTAAAGTCTTGCTCTATTCTTTTGTGATTGGATCACTTCCAGAATATCATGTTCAGTTTCTTTTAGGAAGGAAATTGATCATCTGGAGGACATTCATTAGTTAACAAAAATGGAGAGAATGAAACAGTGTCATAAAAGATAGAAGAATCATAACCTGAAGAAGAGATGGACTTGCTCAGCTTGCTTGTTCTTTGGCAACAGAGCTCAGAAGTGGAACTAAAGGCTCAAAAGGGACTGTTTTTAAATGCATTGGGAGGAAAGCTTCCTAACCAAGAGAACTCTTCAGAAGGGGGAAAAAAAGCTGTCCTCACTGAAGACCTTCAAACACATGTCCAATGGCCACTTATTGAGTAGGGGTTTCTGATTCTCACCCTGGTTTTACCCCATAATCCCTGAGGTCCCTTCCAGATAAAAGATTCTGTCATTTTACATCTATTGACATCAAGGCAAGCCTTAAACTTACGTGTTGCAGCATGATTGTCCAAATTTTTTATCACATATACAATGATCACAATCAGAAAACCATTGAGAGCCAAACTTATGGATTATGCCATTTGCATCCCTGCAACCTAAAACAGAACATAAGGCAATTCTGTTCAATTGCAATTGATGCTTTTAGAATTTTTTTTTACCAAGTCTTTAATGCCACTAAATCATCCTAATAGTGGAGGATTTGGGCCTCTTTCCCCCTATTTCCTTTAATTTCCCCCATTTTTTGTACTTAATATTTTTTCTAAATATAAGTAAAGAGAGATTTCAACATTCATTTTTGTAAAATTTTGAATTTTAAATTTCTCTCTCTGCCCTTCTTCTCTCCCTTTCCAAAGATATCAAGCTTGTTAAATAGTTGCATATTAGTCATATTGTGAAAGAAGTATCATAACAAAAGGGAAAAAAAACCACAAAAAAGAGAAAAGAAATTGAAAAAGTGAAAACAGCACACTTTAATCTACTTTCAGGGTCTTTTACTTTTTTGCTTGTGGATGGCATCTTCCATCACAAGCCTTCTCCAGTTATCTAGTATCAATGCATTGTTGAAAAGAGCTAAGTCCTATAATAGTTGACTGTTCCACAGTATTTCTGGGACTGTGTACCATATTCTCTATGCTCTGCTCACTTCACTCAGCATCAGTTCCTGTAAGCCTTTATAGGTTTTTCTGAAATCTGCAAGCCCATCATTGCTTAGAGAACAATTGTATTCCATGACATTCTTTTGTATCATAAAAGGAATTTGGCAGGACCCCTTTGCCTGTTTTGAAAAATAATACTATATAATATTGGAAGTATTTGTTCTTTAAATGTTTGGTAGAATTTGCTTGTAAATCCATCTGGCTTTGGAGATTTTTTTGGGGGGGGAGTTCATTAATGGCTTATTCAATTTCTTTTTTATTAAAAAGTTTTTCTCTCTCCTTTTCTATTATTTTCATCAATATTTATCCATTTTACTTAGACTTTCAGATATTTTGGCATATAGTTGGGCAAAATGATTCTGAATTATCATTTTAATTTCTTATCTCTTGGTGTTGAATTCACTGTTTTTATTTTTGATACTGGTAATTTGTTTTTTTCTTTCTTTTTTCTAATCAAATTAACCAAAGGTTTATCTAGTTTTGTTGGATTTTTAAAAAATAATCTCTTTCTCTTAATTTTATTTATTTGTTCAATAGTTTCTTATGTTTAATTATTATTAATATCTCCTTTAATTTTCATAATTTCTAATTTAACATGTAATTGGGGATTTTTACTTTGTTCTTTCCTCTAAATTTTTTAGTTGTATTCCAATTTATAGATTTCCTCTTTCTCTGTTTCATTTAGTTAAGCAATTAGAGATACAAAATTTCCCTTCAAAATTGCTTAGCTATATTCCACAAGTTTTTGTATTTTTTCTTGTGATTGTCATTCTCTTTGATGAAATTATTGATTTTTTTCTGATTTATTGTTGGAACCACTCATTTTTTTTTGGATTAGACTATTTAGTTTTGAATTAATTTTTAATCTATTTCCATGGCACTTTATTATATGTAATTTTCATTTCCTTATGACCCGAAAAGAATCTATTTAACATTTCTATCTTTTTGCATGTGACTATGAAATTCTTGTCCCCTAAGCTATACTCAGTTTTTGTACAGGGGCCTTGTATTGCAGAGGAAAAGGTATATTTCCACCTATTCTCATTCAACTTTCTCCAAAGGTCTATCATATATAACTTTTCTAAAATTCTGTTTACTATTTTAACTTCTTTTTCGTTTATTTTGTGGTAAGATTCATCTAGATCTGAGAGAGGGAGATTAAGATTCCCTGCTCATATAGTGTTGCTGTCTATTTCTTTCTGTGTATCACTTAACTTTTCTAAACATTTGGATGCTATACCACTTGGTGCCTATATGTTTAACACTGATATTGCTTCATTGTGCTACTCTTTAGCAAGATGTAGTTTTTCAGTTCTAGTTAGATCTTTTTTTAATTGTGCTTTTGCTTTGTCTGAGATTAGGATTTCTATCTCTGTTTTATTTTACTTCATCGGAAGCATATATATGTATAAATATATACATATGTATTCTGTTCCAGACTTTTTGCTTGATTCTGTGTATATCTCTGCTTCAAATCGGTTTCTTGTAAACAACATATTGTAAGATTTTGATTTTTAATTCACTCTTCTATCCACTTTCATTTTATGAGAAAGTCCATTCCATTCACATTTACACTTATGATTACTGTGTATTTCCCTCCATCCTATTCCCCTCAGCATTTTCTCTCTCTCCTTTCACCCTGTTCCTTTCACTAGAGTTTTCCTTTCATCTCTCACTTCCCTCAATTTGCCTTCCCTTCTATCAATTCCCCTTTCCCTTTTCCTTCACCTTTTCCCTTCTTCTTCCCTATTAGATAAGATAAATTTCTATTCCCAACTGAGTTTATATTTTAGCCAAATTTAATGAAAGTAAGATTCAATGTTTACCCACTCATCTCTTTCTCCCTACTGTAATAGGTCTTTTTCATCTCTTCATGATTTAATTTACCCTATTCTCCCTCCCCCTTTCCTCTTCTGCAAGTATAATCCTTTTTAACTCTTTAATTTTTTATATCATCAGATCAAAGTCAACTTATACTCACACCCATATAGTTCTCAAGAGTTACAAGTATTATCTTTCCATTTAGGGATGCAAACAGTTAAATGTTATTGAATAACAATTCCCCACCCCCTTTTTTTTTTTACCTTTTTTATCCTCCCTTGAGTCTTATATTTAAACTTTATTTTTTGTCCAGCTTTGTTCTTTTCATCAGTAAGATCTGAAAGTCCCCTATTTCTCTGAATTTTGATCTTTTCCCCTGAAAAATAATAATAATTTTTGCTGAGTAGTGATTTTGGTAGTAATCCAAGACCCTTGTCTTCCAGAATGTTATAGTTCATGCCCTCTGATCCTTTAATGTAGAAGCTGCTAAATCCCATGTAATCCTGACTGTGACTCTTTTGTATTTGAATTGTTTCTTTTTGACTGCCTGCAAGTATTTTCTCTTTAAAGTGATAATTCTGGAATTTGCCTACAATATTCTTTGGTGTTTTCCTTTTGGGATCTCCTTTAGGATGTTATTAGTATATTCTTTCAGTGACTATTTTACCTTTGAGTTCTACAATATAAAGGGCATTTTTTTCCCCATCATGGCTTTCAGGTAGTGAAATCATACTAACTTCTATTTCAAAGACATATTTTCCAGGCCAGTTTTTTTTCCAGAGAGATATTTTAAATTTTCTTCTATTTTTTCTTTCTTTAAATTTTGTTGGACAGATTCTTGATGTCTCACACTTATTAGCTTCCACTTGGATTTTTAAGGAACTATTTTCTTCAACTTGCTTTTGAACCTCCATTTCCATGTGGTCAATTTTATTTTAATGGAGCTGTTTACTTCAGTGGAGTTTTTTCCCTTTGATCAGTTCTGTTTTTTAAAGAACTGTTTTCTTCAATCAATTTTTTCTTTTCTATGTTGCTAACTCTTTTTTCTTAATTATCCTGTATAACATTCTTCAACAGTCCCATTTTTCTTCTGCCTCTCTTATTGATTTTTAAAATCATTTTTGAGGTCTACAAAAAGAACATTTGGGATTTGAGTCCAATTCATAATCCCCTTTAAGGCTTCACATGTAGGCATTTTGCCATTGCTATTTTCTTCTGGATTTGTGTTTTGATCTTCCCTATTGCCAAAGTAGCTCTTTATGAGCAGAACGCATTTTAAAAAGTTGATTTCTGATCCTAAGGCACAGGAGGCACTCTCACAAGCTACTTTTGATGGGGGATAAGGGTTTGAACATTGACTTTTCCTGCTGAAGACTGAGGTGCTGGTGGCTTGTCAGGCATATTAGTGTGTGGCTAGTGTAGTCTAGCCCTGCCTGTTATGCCAGGGTTCTGGAGTTCACAATCTGTCTGCTGCACTGGGGACCTCATAGCTGGCCTACTGTGCCACAGCCTGTTCAGCCAGGGAAGGGGAATATTGGTTATTGATCTTTTCTGTGGCTAAGAACCTCCTGCTGGCTTCTCAGCACTACTCCTGTGCAATGCTGCATTCCCTTTTCCCTAAGTGAGATAGAAATTTTCTGAAGTCCTTCTAAGTTATCTTAAGATGGAAAATTGTTTCCTTGGATCTTTTCTGGGTTCTATTACTCCAAAATACATTTAAAAGGTTGATTAACATTGTTTCTGAAGGAATCTGGGCAGAACTCAGGCAGCTTCCTAACCTCTCAACCATCTTGGCTCTGTCTCTCTGTACCACATTTAAAGACTTCTCAAGGAGGTTATGCAATTTCCCTTGGCAACCTCCTTTCATGTTTCACAATAAATTCAGTCATGAATATTCCTTATTTTTCTCTAAGGTCTCATTATAATAATTGGAAACATTCAATATGTGTTAGCAGATCAAGAGTAGAATATAAACTCCAAGAAGGCAGGAACTTTTCTTTTTGGGGGGATTCTTTTATTCTCATGTTAACTTTCTTTCCATGATGAATTTTGACTTTGTAGCTGAAAGCTTAAGCACATCTATAGATTAAATCCTTTTCCCCACCTTTTGTTCACTACTCTCATCCCATAGGTATTGGCTCTAATGGACACAGATAGACCACACAAGGTTGCCCCAGATGCTTTTCTTGCTTAACAAATTCTTCTGTCCCTAGAGAGAGGAAACAATTATAAACAAAGATTTACCTTGTACTTCAGCATCTGGCATAATCTCCAAAGGAGTATTTATGCATTGAGCATCACAGTATATCAAAAAGTTAGCCAAGGAAAGGAGAACACCTAACATGGTATTCTATTTTAAAAAAAAGAAGAGATTAAAAAAATTAAAGATGGGTAGGGAAGGGAAATAGCTACAGTTTTTTTTTCAATTTTTATTACTGATTTCCCATTTTCTTACATAGTCACTGCCCAATATACAGTTCCTCATGCTAGCAAATGATCCTTCCTTTGTAATAACAAAGTCTAAAAAGGGGCACTGGACATCGAGTCAAGAAGACTTGAGTTGAATTTGGCCTCAGACACAATTGTGTGACCTATGATAAATAATTTAGTCTGTCTGCCTCAGTTGCCTCATCTATAAAATGGGAACAATGACAGCCTACTTAGAGTTCATTAAGTCAAGTACTCTCATTTTACAGAAAAGAAAACTGAGGCATTTATAAGACTCTGTCTTGTTCAGAGTCCCCAAATTAATAGCTGATACATATTTCAAGCCTTTGTCATATTGAGTCCAAATACCTATTTAATTTCTGTATATTTTGCCTTCTGTGTGACTACTCATTTTTTTTAACTTTTTTTGTGTTGAATGTAGTTTTTATTGTATCATGATCTGAAAACAAAGCATTTACTATTTCTGCCTTCTTGCATTTAATTTTGAGGTCTTTATGTCCTAATTTATGGTCAATTTTTGTATAGGTTCCATGAGGTGCTGAGAAGAAAGTATACTCCTTTCTATCACCATTCAGGTTTCTCCAAAGATCTATCATACCTAATTTTCCTTATGTTCTATTTACCTTTGTAATTTCTTTCTTATTTGTTTTGTGATTTGATTTATCTAATTCTGAGAGTGCAAGGTTGAGATCTCCCACTATTATAGTTTTGCTGTCTATTTCTTCTTGCAACTCTCTTAACTTCTCCTTTAGGAAGTTAAGTGCCATACCACTTGGTGCATATATGTTTAGTATTGATATTGCTTCATTGTCTATGCTATACTTTAGCAGGATATAGTTTCCTTCCTTATCTCTTTTAATTAGATCAACTTTGCTTTTGCTTGATCTGAGATAAGGATGGCTACCCCTGCTTTTTTGACTTCACCTGAAGCATAATACATTCTACTCCAGCCTTTTACCTTTACTTTATATGTATTTCCCTGCTTAATGTGTTTCCTGTAAACAACATATTGTAGGGTTCTGACTTTTGATCCAGTCTGCTATCCACCTCCACTTAATGGGAGAGTTCATCCCATTCACATTTACAGTTAAAATTACTAATTCTGTATTATGTCAAAATGTTTGTGGCAGCCCTTTTTGTAGTGACTAGAAACTGGAAAATGAATGGATGACCCTCAACTGGAGAATGTTTGTTATATGAATGTTAAATTATGTTATATGAATGAAGCTTTATTATCTGAGAGGTCTTCCCATCCAAACAAGAAGCCTCTTCTGCAGAACTAACTACTAATAATATCGAATGACTTTATGGTTCCCCTACCCCATACCACAGATTTGAGCAACCTGTGTTCATTAAATCCTAAAATGGAATATTATTGTTTTGTAAGAAATGACCAGCATGATGAATACAGAGAGGCTTGGAGAGACTCACATGAACTGATGCTGAGGGAAATGAGCAGAACAAGGAGACCATTATACACTTAAAAAATGATACTGTATGAGGATGTATTCTGATGGAAGTGGATATCTTCAACAAAGAGAAGATCTAATTCATTTCCAATTGATCAATGATGGAAAAAATCAGCTACACCCAGAGAAGGAACACTGGGAAATGAGTGTAAATTGTTTGCATTTTTGTTTCTTTTCCCAGGTTATTTTTACCTTCTGAATGAAATTCTTCCTGTGCAACAAGAAATTAAGTTCTGCAAACATATATTGTATCTAGAATATACTATAACATATCCAACATGTATAAGACTGCCTGCCATTTAGTGGAAGGGGTGGAGGGAAGGAAGGGAAAAATCAGAACAGAAATGAGTGCAAGGGATAATGTTGTAAAAAATTACCCATGCATATGTACTGTCAAAAAAAATTATAATTATAAGTTAAAATAAAATTTCAATAATTAGAAGAAAAAACTTGGGAAATTAAGCCTGGAGAAGAGATGATTTAGGGAAGACATGGATATTGTTTTCAACTATTAACATAATTATCACATGGATAGAAGGGTACCTCTTAAGGGCTGGTAAGAATAAAAAGTTCTGGTATCTAGAAAATTTCATTTTGAAGTCTTATTTTTTTAATTTAACTTTTTTTGGCTGAGGCAATAGGGGTTGTAACTTGCCCAGAGTCACACAACAAGGAAATATTAAGTATCTGAGATTAGATTTGAACTCAGATCCTTCTGACTTCAGGGCTGATGCTCTATCCACTGCACCATCTAGCTGCCCCTATCATTTTGAAGTCTTAAAACTGAAAAAAGGGAGGGAGAAAACTGATTTTAATGATAAGGTAAATCTGATATAAATGAGGAAAAAAGGTTCCATTTTCCATGGACACCAGTTTAGTTAGCCACATAAGCCAATTGTATAACAAATCATAACCAGTCTCCTTAGCTTGGCAGTGGACCCTGAATACAGGAGAGAACAAAAGGAGTGTTAAAAGCAAACAATTAACAAGATGTCAAGTAGGAAATAAAATTAGGTAGTCTGATTTCTATTTGGAGGAAAGATTAGAGATTTTTCAAATTGGGAGAGGGATTTAGGGAATTTGGAGAATTAGGAGTAGGAAGTAGGTAGCCTCTCCAGATTTGAAACAGGATTCCACTCAATTCCCAAGATTAGCAAACAAATGGAATCATAGGAAAATGAAATGTAGTCTCAAAATGAGTCAATTTTACAAAACGAGTCAGCTTGGTTCATATCATTCCCCTAATTCTCTTAATTCCCTTTTTGATTCAAAGGTGAGGAGGCAGGCCACTCTCCCAAGCATCTCTTCTTTATAAGTAACCTTTGTCAGGTTCTTAATGTGCTCATGGTCACAATCAACAATATGTGTCAAGAAAAGCACATCAAGAAACATCCTCTTACATGTTTGTATACCTGATACAAAACCTAAAATCAAGAATGGTGATTTTTCCCTAAGGATACAAACCTTGTTAAATTCATAATATGGAAACAATGTCAGGTTAGAAACCAAAGTGCTTGGAGGGCCCACAAGGAACTCATTTGGAGAGAGATTTACATGTTAACAAGATAACTAAGAAAACTTAGCAAATATAAACACTGTGAAACAGGATCACATCTTTCTATTAATTGACACAAAGTTTCCTTGTATCCTAGCACACACTCCAAATGCCCACTGATTAATTTCATCTTGAGTCCCAAATATCCCATGTCTGATCCCTGGAAATACTTTCTCTTGGACATTCTAGAATAGAGCTCATTCTCAGTACAGTTCTGAAGGGGATTCTGTTTCTCTGGTTCTTAGTAACTTATAAAAATTCCCAGATAATTTTGCTAAACTTCAGTAACAAGAAAATACCATTTAGGACAATCTCTTTAATTTGATTTCCCAGTAACTAGTTCATATGATGAACATCAACTCAATCTTTATGGTTCTGATGCTAGTAATAACAGAGATGTAAGAAGAACATCAAAATAAGAACACATAATTCACCAAAATCTTCAGAGTATTTCAGTTTTTACATATGACTTGCTTTTTCTTTCTTTACCAAATTACTTACCTGATAGGGAATCTCAAAAATAATTGACAAAGATCAGAATTGTAAAATGAGTCCTTCTGTCTTTTAAAATCACCAGAAAGATAATTTAAAAGTAGAAAAATAATTTTGAATCTCTTTACAATTATCAATACAATTTTATATAGGTAAGATCTTTAATCCAATTTTGAAAACTTGTTTCATATGTAAAAACACTTAAACAACTACCAAAATAAACAAAACTAAAAATAATATCAAATTATAGTCCTTAGAGTATTTATTCAAATAGAAAAGCTAATTCTACTTATTTATTAGTTACAATTATGACTACTAATTACAATTACACTGATAACAACTTAAGGCTTCAATATTATTGGTTTTCTCATGTTTCCCCAAAAGCTCTATGTATATGTTATATATGCATGCATTCAAGTATATGTCTATATGCATATGTATATATAGATTTTTACATGTGTGTATAGATATCTATATCTTTATATTTTTATACATGGTTAATTGTAGCTTACTTGGGTGAAGTAGGAGGGATGAAAGGGGAAAAAAAGAACAAAGTCAAAAAATATACAGTAGACCAAAGTCATGAATATAACGTCTTCTACTATCATATATGCTTTTGTGAAACTGAAGTCTATTATTACATATTTTGAATATTCCATGATGTTCTGCTGAGCATGACAATGGTTTTTTTCTTTTTCTGTCTTTCTTTTCCATTTTGTTTTTTCTTGTTTTGTATTTACTTTAAAATAAAATGATTAAAACATAAACAAAAAATAAACTTGTAAATTCCTCCCATTTGACAAAGAATGGTAAAATGGATCCTATTTATTTAGTTTAGTTTTAGAGGTTATCAAACTACAGGACTTTAGAATTCTACAACATGTATTGAGAAGGACTGATAAATTACTAGAACAAGCCTAAATGGAAAGTCTTAAAGGAACTCACCAATCAGGGATCTTAAATGCTCTTTGCAACTTTTCCTTTAAACAATGAATAATGATTATCATTATTATTTACTTTAACACAAAATATGTCCAATTAAATGTTTAACAATTTTCAAATATCTGCTTTAAAAAATCATATTTTTAACAGCTAAATCCAACATATCCATATTAAAAGAGAATGTATTTAACTAATAATATTTCTGAAATGGTTTCACAAGCTTTACAACATATAAAAAAATCACAAATACATGCAAAGAAACTTGTTTTTAGATAACATCAATTCAGCCAAATTCACTTCCAAATTATCTTCCATAGGAAATCACTCATATTATCATCTTTGGCATTTTATACTAACCACTTCTGAAGCCTGTAATAAACTTATACAATAGGTAACAACTACTTAGTCATTACATTCATTTAAAGAAATAATAAACATAGATAACATTTATATAGTATTTACTGTATGCCAGGCATTATGTTAAATACCTCAAAGGGTTTATATAATTTAATCCTCACAATAACTCTTGGTGGTAGGTGTTAATCCTATCCTCTTTACAAATGCAGAAGCAGAGGCAAACAGAAAATTACTTGCTTGAGGTCACACAACTACACAATTTCTGAGATCAGAGTTTGTTAGTTTCTATGAACCATTCATTTTTCTAAATGTTTTTTTGCATTAGATGTCAGAATTAAGAGGACATTTTGACACACCATAATTTAATTACAGGACAAATCTCAACTAAATCAAATGTGAAATTAAAGAATTTTAAATATATATATGTATAATATATGAAATTATATATTACATATAATATATATAAAAGGAATATATAAATATACATATACATACATACATATATATATATATTAACAATCTGAATTTCTTTAATGTCAGTTTTAATGCCATTCTCTGCCCTTGGTCCCAGAATAAAAATTTTTCCAAGATGTTCACATCAGAACACTACTCCCAGATTCTATAATTTCCCCCAAGGTAACTTCCACAACAAAACAGAGGTTATTTTCCCTAAGGTGTTATCTCCTATATTGAGGAAGCTTGCCTTACTTAACCTACTGTCTTGAAGGGACTTGCTTTAGAGGGAGTTCTTAACCACAATAACATGGAAGCTTACCTTATTTCAGAAACTGAGACTGAGGGGAATTTGACCTTCAGAGGCAATCTTCCTTGAAGAAGTCCCTCAAAGAAATGTCCAGAATGCTCAAGGGAGATTTTAAAAAAGACTTCCAGTGTGGGTTCTTACTCAACCTGATTGAATTTGCCAACAATTGTAACAGATGAAATCTGAAATAACCAAGGAAACAAAGGTTTGGGCTTCCAAGCATATCAATTTATTAAGCAATGAATGCCAATTGTAGAACAAATTGGGAACAGGCTTCCCCAGCTGGGCAATAGATCCAAAAATACAGGGGAAGATAAATTTTTATGTGTTAAAAGTGAACAATTACAAGATTAAGCAATGTTTTCTAATTGGAAAAAAAATACCAGTTGGGAGGGGCACTTGGGGAATTTTGGGAATAGGGAAGGGGTAGAATGAACAAGTGTACTTTCCAGGATGTGAAACACCATATCATTCAATGCTTAATTAGCAAGTAGGTAGAATTTACAGGAAAATGAAACTGAAATCTCAAAATGGAGTCAGTTTTATAGATGGAATCAGTTTGGTTTAAGCAGTTCTCACAGCTCCCCACCAAACTAGTAAGGTTTCATAAAAAGTAGCTATAAAAGAGGCCCCTAGAAATTCACACAATACAAAAATGCAATAAAAGAACCAGTTATAAAACACATGGTTTCACATATAAAGAAATGAAGAAAGTATGAGTAATAATCAGGGTTAAAAAGAGATACAAATGTCACAATTCACTTTTGATTTAATAGTTCCTCCATAATGCTACTTTTTCTCTCTATAGATTACCTCCAGTTTATCTTTTATATATCTTGCTTGTACATAGCTATTGGAACAACAAACAATGTCTCTCATTAGACAGTGAGTTCCTTGAGAACAGGGAATATTTTATTTATTTTTTCCTTTTTTATATTCCCAATACTTAGCATATAGTAATATGCTTGTTGACTTGATTTTGACTTAGTGGATGAGAACCCAACAAGAAAAAACTTTGAAAAAGGTATACCTTATTCAAAAGGAATATAATGATGGAATTTGGAGGAGGTTCAAAAAAGCATTGCTGTAGACCACACTTATTAGAGGGCTGATGATGGACTTATTTTGAGAGAGAAGATTTGCATGTCATCAAGGTAACCAAAAAAACTCAGCAAATATAAACACCATAAAACAAAGGGTCTAAGCAATATAATGATAATCACCAATACTAAATAACATCAAGTCTCCTTGTATCCTAGTAATCCATTCCAAATGTCCACTTATCATTTCATCTTGAGTCCCAAATGGCCTATGTCTGGTCCCAAGAATTATCTTCTTTTAGAATTCTAAAATAGGCTTCATACTCAGGATAGCTCTGAAGTGGGCCCTGCTTCTCTGGTTCTTAATAACTTATAAAAATTCCCAGATAATTTTGCTAAAAGAATTTCAGTAACAAAGCAATACAATTTAGGACAAACTTTAGTACTTAAAATTTTAGAATATGAATTTAGAAGGACTCATAGTATTTTATGAACCAGCCTGAATGCAAAGTCTCAAAGGACCTCACAGGAAAAGATATCTTAATGCATCTACAAAAAATTTTCTCCAAACAATAAATTTATTATTAATATTATTATTAATTTTAAAGCCAAATATTCCCTATTTAATACTTAACAGTTTTCAAAGATCTCTTTTAAAAATCACATTTTATTAACAGCTAAAGTTGTAATCTAGCAGTTCACATATTTCCAGATTAAAAGTAAATTTAATTGTCTAATGGCATTCTAAATAATATTTTCTCAAATTTCAACAAAATTTTACAAACACAATAATCATGTACTTATAATGTGAAACAAAATTTATTCTCAGAAGACATCAATTCAGTCAAATGTGCTTCTAAATTATCTTGCTTAGAAAATCACTCCTTGTATCACCTTTCACTTTTCATACTAATCTCCTCTGAAAGATATTAGAGGGTTAATGAACATGTAGCAATTATAGTCAATTAAAGAAATAATAAGAACCATAGACAAAATTTATATGTGTTTGCCATATGCAAGGCACTTCCTTAAGCATTTCAAAATCGTTATATCATTTAATTCTCACAATAACCTTGGGAGATGGGTGCTAATCCTATTCTCTTTACAAATGAGGAACCACAAGTAAAATTACTAGTTTAAGGTCACACAGCTAATACATTTCTAAGACTAGAGTATAACACAGATTTCCCTGTTCCATTTGTTTTTCCGGCTTTTTTAGTTTGTTTTTTTGTTTGTTTGTTTTTTCATTTGATGCCATAATTAATTAAATAACATATTTAATTGTGGTAATTAACATATTAATTAACATTTTGTTAACATTAATTAACATTTTTTCAACATATCATGACTGAATTACAGAACAAATCTAAATCAAATAAAATCTGAGTTTCTAACCACAAAATCAAAATCTGTTTTTTTTAGGGCTATTAGCTACCTGTGCTTTGAAATGTAGAGCCCAAAGTGAACAAGTAACTCATTTTCAAAGTTTATGATAACAGTTTCATTTTTTCATAAATGAAAAAAAATTTCCTTTTAATTGATTCCCCAAAGGAAAATCAATTGCTTTTGTGTTCATAACAGAACTCACAAAAGATTCTTTTTAATCAAACCTTTATTTTGCAAAAGTGAATGGGCCAAATAGTCTGGGTAACTAGTTAGCTCTTAGAGTTGGTCAAGGATGCTTATATACTATAAATCTGGCTCTAAGTCACAGTTAAGGAAACTAAGATTGCTGTAGAAATGCAGAGGCTTTTAGAAACAGGATCTCTTTAGATAATAGCCTAGTTACAGGATCTACTAAAAATAGAAATAGTCTATGCATTAATCTATGGAAGGGCAGTTACTTGGGAAGCATTACTTCTGTGGCCTTAGAAAGTCTAAATATGCTTATATCAGTGACTTCAGAAAATGCTTTTGTTAGTAATTTTCACAGTCAAGGCCATAACCCAGGTTCACGGTCCAAAATATCCCTTCCAAAACAATCCCAATTAATTACAGTAGTTCTTTTTAAGGTTTCTTAGAGATTTGATATCTTTGGTAGAGTTGGTATCTTTCCAATATTTTTGGTGACTTTTGTATAATTTACATAACCAATTAATTCTGTTATAAAACGCTTTGAGAATTCTACTTCAGGCTTCCCCAAAGACAATGTCTGAGCCCCTTATTTTTCCCCTACCCTTCATTGTGAATGTCTATACCTATTCTTCATAACAGTGTGTGAGTCCAAACAACATTAGAAGTTGGGTAGATGATCCTTTATGTCTGGTCGTTGGGTTTGGTATATCCTCCTCAAAGAGTCCTCTAATTATAAATCTCCCTTTCCATGTGTCAATTAAATTTCATTTATTTTTAAATTGCTTCCTGATCTAAACACATTTTTCTCTTTTCATTGTCAAGAAAAGTTAAGTATCAGATTAAAATTAAATTGCTTACTCATTTCTTCTTGTTTTCTTTAATCAGTTGAACTGCTTTCCGTTATTCCACAAAATCAATACCTCTCAATCTCTAGGGACAGGGTTTCACTTTCAGTTTCATTCTTATTTTCTCTTAAAACAAATCATACGGAGTTGTTTTCCAAATTCAGGAAGACATCTCACCCATTATTAAGCTTTTGTTAAGTGCCTTATCAGAAAGGACAAAGAGAAAGTAGTATGATCCTTAGTTAGTGTCTGCATCAAATCCACTTATTAAATGGACTCCTCCATCTCAGATCT